>NW_001865064.1:574833-586587 GCF_000002865.3 Monosiga brevicollis MX1
CGGGCTGGAGCAGCGGTTTCCACCACCTCGCTCGGTTCGCTGATGGCGGTGCCGTCGCCTCGGCCGTCGCTGCGGGCTGGGTTTGCCGCGAATCGACGCTCTGTGCATCACATGGAGGGCGACGTCATCGACTTTGGTCTCACAGACCCCACAACCTCTCTCTCCGCATCGTCTAGTCACGGCTTTGAACGGTCTGCGAGTTTTGACATCCAGGCCGGTGCCCTGACCTCAGGTCTAGATCGCTTGAAGAAGGAGATGTCGAACAAGGCTGCCCGGTCTCGAGGCAGGACCGTCAGCACCGTACACGAGGAGGCAGAGGGCTCGAGTCTTGGCAGTGACTGCAGTAGTGAAAGCAGCAGCGACAATGAAGGACACGAGTCTGACACTGACTCGGAGAGCAACACTCATCTTGGCCAGTCCTTCAGCCATCAGCCTCTGACACTGCCTAGCCCCGCAGAGGCGCAAGCGCTGATGCAACGAGCGGCGGGGCAGTGCTCCAGCGAGGCGGGGTCGTGGCACCTGCGCCGCTTCTCTCTCTCGGCCAGTGCGCTCTATCTGTTCCTCACAAACGGACCCAGCGTGGATCTGGCCGAGGTGGAGCCCTTTCTTACCGTTCCACTGGGCAACATCATTACCCATCGCTTGCAGCCGACCTGGCCAGCCATGCATCAACCGGACTTGGCCCGCGCCCTGTTGCAACGGGAGCACTGCCGCGCAGTCCGCAAGCAGATCAAGCGGACCATGCGCCCCGCCCGGCGGCCCCGCTCCCTAGCATTTTGGAGACGGGGTGCGGATGCGTCAGCTGCACTTTCTTGCCTCTCCATCCTCCTTCGCTCGGTGCCCGGGCTGGGTGAACCCGAGCGCCTACAATGCCTATGTCTTGGCCTCCCGACCCCCGCCGCTGCAGCCCAGCTCAACGCTGCGCTCGAGCAGCTCGTACCCGCAGCGGCGCGGCTTTGCGCGCAGCCGCCCAGTAGCCAACCCAAGCGACCATCTCTGCATGCAGAGCTGCTGCCCAACCCTTCCCCGCGTGCCTCACCCATGCCCAAACGCGCGCACAAGGCAACTCCGCTCTCGCGCGCAAGCTCTGCCCGCTCCAGCTCGACGCACTCACGCACCGAGCTGAATACCATTGTCCCAGGGCACGAGGATGACCCGCTGCCGCCTCCAGTATCCTCCTCTTCCACCACAGCTTCCGCACTGCCTTGGCGGGCCACCAGCCCCTTGGGCGGCGTCGATAAAAACGCGTTACAGGCACAGCTGGCCGCGCTAGCCCTTGAAGCCTCTCAGCAAGTCAAGCGCCGCCAAGCCCTTTCACCCACGCGCCCCCGGCGAGCCTCGCAGTCGGCACCCACCTCACCACAGCCCAGTCGGCGCGCCTCCAATCGGCGCAAAAGCTCCCGCTCACGTTTTGGCGGCAGCAGCGAACATCTGGCCCGCGACCCTCGCAAAAGCAGCCTGTCTTCCAACATTGATCGCCGAAGCACGGCGGCCCTCGTCTCAGCCTGGCACAGCGCCGACGACCTTGCGCTCTTCGAAGAACCCGATCTCGCTGAACCCCTCCCCCTTCCTGGCCTCGATGTGTTTGGCGCTGGCGGCAGCACTCAGCATCTGCGTTCCATCTCGCCTCACCCCCGCGCGCTGTCCGGCCGTACCTATGGCACCCGTTGGTGATCCAGCAGCGAGCGCCCTCAAATTTTTATATTTTATATCAACCGAGTGTTATTTCCAAGGGGTCAATACTGGTGCTACCAAGTATCATGGGGGCGGAAACCGGCGGTTGGCATCCCAACATATTTATAAACAACACCTGTTTTCAACAATCAAGTTCAGAGAAGAACGACAAAAAGAGAGAGAGAGAGAGTGAGAGAGAGAGCGAACGCGCGCGTCAAGTGTGAGTTGGAGCGCAAACGGCAGCCACTGAATGCTTCTGGTGTTTCCACTGCCCGGTTCGGGGGATCATTGCCGCGCGCTTGGATTGGATATCCGTAGTGCCGTCATCGCCCCTCTCCACCGGTGCACTGTGCCTCGTTGTTTTTTTTTCTTTTTTTTTTTTTCCTTTTTCCGTTGGTACTGAACATGCATTGGACCGGAAGGGCAGGGGGGTGGGGAGGAAGGGCTTTGGATTCGATTGTGCGCCCCTGCCTTGCCTCGCCTCGCGTCGCGTAGCCGCTTCTCACCTGATTCTTGCTGCTCGTGCGTGGCTTTTGCGTTGGCGTTTGCATTTGCGTTTGGGCTGGCTTGTTTGTTTTGACGCAGGTTGGACACGACGCGTTTGTTCCCTGACTCAGGAAACACCTCCTCCCTCATCCACCGACCGACATGGAGTCGTTGCAGCGTGAGAACCAGCAACTGCTGGACGTCATCAACAGCAACCGCGCCGCCAAGCGTGATACCTCCTTGCTTCAGGTCGGTAACACCTGCACCGTCTCTGCCCGGGGGGTACAAGGCATCACCAGTTCTGTCTTGTTCCTTCCTGATTTGATGTCGCTCTTACCCGTGCCACAGACCACTTCCAGCATCGAGTCCCTGCACAACTATCGCCTCCGATCTCGCCGCGTTTTGACCGGTCACTATGGCAAGATCTTCTCCATGCACTGGGCGGCCGACTCCCAGCACCTCGTCTCGGCCTCTCAAGATGGCAAGCTCATCGTCTGGGATGCCTATTCCTCGGCCAAGGTGCGCTCCACAGCAGCCCTTTTGGTTTTTTTGGTTCATCCGATCACCGCGTGGTTCTTTCTTGCTCGCTCACCTCTTACCCTCCTATCCGCTCGTCCCCGCCAGCTTTACGCCATCCCGCTCCGCTCGTCCTGGGTCATGACCTGCGCCTACTCGCCCTCGGGCAACTATGTGGCAGCTGGTGGCCTCGACAACGTCTGCTCCATCTTCGAGCTTGCTCAGCAAGACGAGAACAATGGTGCCGTCAAGCGCGAGCTCTCCTTCCACACCGGTTCGTGCCACAGATGCATGTCTTTGACCTCGCCTGCAAACCGGCGTTTTTTTTTTTCCACCTCCTTTGGTTTGTTTTCTTCTCGCTTTTTATCGCCTTCTCATCGGATTCACTTGGCTAGGCTTCTTGTCGTGCTGCCGCTTCATCAACGATCGTCAAATTCTGACCTCTTCCGGCGACCACACCTGTGCCCTCTGGGACATTGAGCGCGGCCAGCCGATTACTGTCTTCAAAGGTGAGGCGTGCCAATCTTGCTATTTATACCAAAAAAAAAACAAAAAAAAACCGCTTTTGTGTGTCTTCCAACGACCAGGCGCCGCACTGACGCGTTTGCCTGTGATCATACCCTCGTGTCAAAACGTTAGGTCATGCCGGCACGGTGACGGGCATCAGCTTGACGCCCGACGGCCAGACGTTCGTGTCTGGGGCTTGCGATGCCACCGCCAAGCTGTGGGATCTCCGTGATGGCAAGTGCAAACAAACTTTCGAAGGGCACGATCACGATATCAACACCGTCTCCATGTTTCCCAACGGAATGGCCTTTGGTACCGGCTCGGATGATGGCACCTGCCGCCTCTTTGATATTCGTGCCGACCAAGAGCTCATGACCTACCGCCCGGCCGAAGAAGGCGCCAAGGTCAGCCAAACACGATACATCAAAGCTCTTCGTCATGGTACCTGTTGGCTTTCCAATCTTCTCACCTCTGCGCGCCTCATGTATTTTCAGGTCTTCTCCGTGGGCTTTGGCAAGAGCGGTCGCCTTCTCTTTGCAGGATGCGAGGACTTTAACTGCAACGTCTTTGACACACTCAAGGGCGAGCACATCGGCGTGTTGGCTGCACATGAGAACCGCGTCAGCTGTGTCGGTGTCAGCGATGACGGCATGGCCCTCTGCACTGGCTCGTGGGATACGACGCTGCGTGTCTGGACCGCGTAATGGCCTGAGGCGCGCTTCTCTCCCCCTCCTCTCAGTGCATGTCCTCAAACTTGTCTTGTATTGCGTGGCTTCGTGCGTTGTGCCCATCCACCAGGGTAGGGCACTTTTGCTCTTTTGTTTCCTACCTTGTCTGCTTTCGTTTTGTCTCCTTGTCATCACAAGGCCGTGCCCTTTTACCCGCTGTTGATGTTTTTGTTTGGTCTCTCCTTTCCCTTTTTTGGCTTGCGTTGTCTTCTTGGTAGTCGTGACCCGCCTCGACGAGTGCGTCGCTTGTCCGGGAATACTTGGTCAGTTGCCCGGCCATTGGTGTTCCTGTAAAGCAACTGGTCGTCCAACGTCCCGAGAATGCAAAATTGATGCCATGTTATCTTTATTCTGAGCCTTGCTTGAGTATTGGATAGGCAGAGAGAGAGCAGGAAGAGAGAGAGCGAGAGACAGAGTGAATTGGTTTGGTCGGTTTGATCAAGAGCAAAGACACAAAGGAAGAGCACAACTACCACATGTAACACAAAAGGAACAAACACCAACAACCAGAGACGGAGAGAGACCGAGGACACAGAGAGAGAGAGAGAGAGAGAGAGAGAGAGAGAGAGAGAGAGAGAGAGAGAGAGAGAGAGAGAGGAGAGAGAGAAACAAGAGAGAGAGAGAGAGAGTGTGTGTGTGTGTGTTGTTTGCATTTCTTCTTCCTCTCTGGTCGCCATTTGCTTTTGATCTTCTTCTCCTTCTCCTTCTCCTTCTTCGTCTTCCCCTCTTTGGCATCGGCGGACTGCTTGGCGTGTCTTGATTGGTGTGTGGTGACTGATTGCTTGTGCTCGGTACGGGATTCTCCTGGTCGGGGGCCTTGTGGCGACGCCGAGCGTTTTGGTTGAGAGCATCGCACCCACTTTTTTTTTTTTTAAGTGCGGTCACTGATCTCGCCTAACAGTCGTTAGTGTGCGCTTGGGCAAGCAAGTACACCTGCGCTCGCGAACGTGACCCAGAACTATTGGACAGAGGTGAGTCGCTTGGTGCACCAGGCAGGAAAGTGCAAAGACCCGCTGACCGGCTGCCATTTGGAAACGACGCGCCCCCGTCGAATGCGAGTCCGAATTTTGGGTAGTGAGTTGGACTTGGAGGGGGCTCATGAGATTGGTGGTGGATAGAGACAGCGGATTTGAAGCGGATGGAGATACCGTGACCATGAGCGCTGCTGGAGAGCTGCTGTTTGATGCGTATAAAGTAAAAAATCTAGAAAGGGCGGAGCAGCTGTTGAACAGTTGGGACCAACATCGTGTTCGAGCTGCTGCCCAAGACCAAAACGAAGTACGTATGCTGTTCGGTAATGTCAATGTGTGTTTTCGTGACACTACTGACGTTCCCAAGTGTGGTGTGAAATTCACATTATTGTATAATATCATATTGACATGTGAATTCTGCATGTTTGCATCATCCCACAGGTTGGCGTTACAGCGCTGCACTATGCCTGCGATCACGGTCATGACAAGGTGGTGGAGATGCTGTTGAAGCACGGTGCTGATGCTGATGCCAGGGACAACGTCAGTACAGTACATCCCTCTTACCCCTGTACCCCCCCCCCTCCCCCACTATGATACACCTGTACCACATGATGATGCTGATGACGATGATGCTTTACGTCATGCTGATGCATCATCCACAGAAAGACGAAACACCACTGCACTATGCCTGCGATCACGGTCATCTCAAGGTGGTGGAGATGCTGTTGAAGCACGGTGCTGATGCCAATGCCAAGCCAAGGGTCAGTATAGTACCTTTCTCATCTCCCCTTTGCCCCCCTATGATGGTGCACCTGTACCACTTGGTGAAGTTTCTGATTCTGTACCTGTGCGTCCTACTGATGCATCATCCCACAGCATGGCCAAACACCACTGCACTGGGCCTGTGAAAACGGTCATGACAAGGTGGTGGATTTGCTGTTGAAGCACGGTGCTGAGGCTAATGCCGACAACAACGTCAGTACAGTACCTCCCTCATCCCCCCCTTTACCCCCCTATGGTACTACACCAGTACCACATGATGACGATTGTGATTCTGTGCGGCATGCTAATGCACCAACCCACAGGAGGACCAAACACCACTGCACTGGGCCTGCGAAAACGGTCATGACAAGGTGGTGGATTTGCTGTTGAAACACGGAGCTGATGCTAATGCCAAGACAAATAGCGTCAGTACAGTACATCCCTCTTCCCCCCGTACCCCCCATGATGGTGCATCTGTACCACATGATGATGCTGATGATGATGCTGTACCTGTACGTCATGCTAATGTATCATTCCACAGGTTGGCTTTACAGCACTGTATGTACCCTTCAGCCCACAGGATGGCAAAACACCACTGCACTATGCCAGCCGTAACGGTCATGTCAAGGTGGTGGAGATGCTGTTAAAGCACGGTGCTGATGCTAAAGCCAAGGACAACGTCAGTACAGTATCTCCCTCCCCCCTTTACCCCTCTATGATGGTGCACCCGTACCCCATGATGATGATGATGATGCTGTACCTGTACGCCATGCTGATGCATCATCCCACAGCATGGCAAAAGACCACTTCACTATGCCTGCGATCACGGTCATGACAAGGTGGTGGAGATGATGTTGAAGCACGGTGCTGATGCTAATGCCAAGACCAACGTTAGTACAGTACCCCTCCCTCTTCTCCCCTTTGCCCCCTTATGATGGTACATCTGTACCACATGATGACGATTCTGACTCTGTACCTGTGCGGCATGCTAATGCATCACCCCACAGGATGACACAACACCACTGCACTATGCCTGCGGAAACAGTCATGACAAGGAGATGCTGTTGAAGCACGGTGCTGATGCTAAAGCCAAGACAAGTAGCGTCAGTACAGTACCTCCCTCTTCCCCCCGTACCCCCAATGATGGTACACCTGTACCGCATTATGATCATTCTATGCTTGTACGTCATGCTAATGCATCACCCCACAGGATGGCAAAACACCACTGCACTATGCCTTCGATCATGGTCTTTATAAGGTGGTGGAGATGATGTTGAAGCACGGTGCTGATGCTAATGCCAAGAACAACGTCAGTACAGTACAGTACAGTACATCCCTCTTCCCCCTTTACCCCCAATGATGGTACACCTGTACCACATTATGATCATTCTGTGCCTGTACGTCATGCTAATGCATCACCCCACAGGATGACAAAACACCACTGCACTATGCCAGCGATCACGGTCATGACAAGGTGGTGGAGATGATGTTGAAGCACGGTGCTGATGCTAATGCCAAGAACAACGTCAGTACAGTACAGTACAGTACATCCCTCTTCCCCCTTTACCCCCAATGATGGTACACCTGTACCACATTATGATCATTCTGTGCCTGTACGTCATGCTAATGCATCACCCCACAGGATGACAAAACACCACTGCACTATGCCAGCGATCACGGTCATGACAAGGTGGTGGAGATGATGTTGAAGCACGGTGCTGATGCTAGTGCCAAGACCAACGTTAGTACAGTACCCCTCCCTCTTCTCCCTTGACCCCCTATGATTCCCTTGACCCCCTATGATGGTACACCTGTACCGCATTATGATCATTCTGTGCCTGTACGTCATGCTAATGCATCATCCCACAGGTTGGCTTTACAGCACTGCACTATGCCTGCGATCGCGGTCTTGACAAGGTGGCGGAGATGCTGTTGAAGCACGGTGCTGATGCCAATGCTATAAACGATGTCAGTACAGTACATCCCTCTTCCTCCCTCCCCTCTGGCTGGTGCTGCTGCTGCTGCTGCTGCTGCTCGTCGCCTTTGCTTCGCCCCGCGCTCCTTTACACGCTGCCCAACGTGCGCGTCCGTTCTGCCTCTTGTCCCTTTTCTTCTTTCCCGCTATCCCTGCTTTTCACCCGTTTTCCGTCCGCCCGTTGTCGCTGCTCCCTGCCCCCCGCTTCGTTGCGCTGTATCTTCCGCCCGCATCCTTTTCTTGATATTGTGACTTGAAGCCAAGAAATACCCCATCCTTTGCCATCGCGCCTCTGCCTCCCGCCATCGCGCCTCTGCCTCCCTCGCGCGCTCAAGCGGCTTTCAGTGGGCGTTTCTTCAAGCCTTACCCCAGCACACTCGACGCTCACTCTCACCCACCCACGCCCAAAATAAAAAGCGAAAACATGCCTCATGTTTGTGAATATTGATTATAATTAGCGCGGCCAAACGCCACTTCATCTAGCTTGCGCTTCCTTCTCTGTCAGCCGAAAGGTTGTCCAGCAACTCTTGTGGCACGATGGCGATCCGGATGTGAGATATTTTGTAAGCTTTTCACCGCAATGCCATACTTCCCCGCTGTTTTGCTGCACCTGCGATTAATACCTGATGACCTGCTGTGGTAGAGCGGTGCACGGCCCTTGGATCTGCTCTTTCGCAGGGGTTTCATCAACCTGGAGGTGAGCCTTTTATTTAATTTTCGGTATCGATTGCAGAGGCCAACTTGCTTACCGAGGAATCTGCATCACGTTACAGCTGGTTGCAGAGCTATTGCGCGCAACCCGTGCCCCTTGCTCCTACCAAACTTCAAATCCCGATGGTGCGAACCTGATTTCCATGTGATTATTCGCATTGTGCTGTCCTCATCGGATTTCAACGTGCCGCCAGTCCAAAGCTTGATTCATGCGGAGCAGGTCAAACGCTGGCGGTGCGCTGCTGCTGTTCTCTGTAGCGTCGGCTGGCGCGAGGATCCTCGATCGTTCAATATCCAAGATCTACAAACCCTTGGTGACCGCGTGGCCGCTCTAACGGCCGCCGCCCAAGCTGCACCTACGAATTGAAGTGGCTGACGCTTGTAATTGGGTTGTCGAGCGCTATCATTGGACTACAAGCATGAACGCTTGTGCAGAAAGATGCCAGTCCTGGCAATCGTGATAATCCATTGCAAGATGAAATTTGATCATGCTTGACGGCACCATCAAGGATGCTTGTAGAACATTTTGATTGTTCCTGCCACCGAGATTAAAGTACGGTCCTGTCGACCGGAAGTGGCATTTGTTTTACTTTGTACTTTTCCGTTTGTATTTCCTTTGTTTGCTTTGGAGTTGACCACAGACAAACTATATTCGAAAAGCAGTCAAACGGACAGGGAGGGCTTGGGCAAACGCCTGAAGCAGAACAGCTCAACAACAACCGAAAAAAAAAAAAAAAAAAAAAAAAACGGAAAGCACCTCATCTTCATTCACAATGAAATGGAATAATGACAATGTGTCTCGATAATGGCGGTTGTGGCGCTGCGCGAGCTGGTGTGGCGGGCGTTGGGCGGTGGTCATGTTATGCGAGTGATCGGTACCGATTCAGGTCGCGTATTGTGGCAATCGAATGCAGTAAAATGCGTGCCCGTTTGTCAAGGTCCTTGGTGTCTTTGCAGCTCAGCTTGTATGTTCTTCTTCGACAGTGCTCGGCCACTTCTGCTCGAAACTGCTCGGCCATTTCGGCAAAAGGCCATCAAAGCGTTTGATTCTGCCTGGTGCGTGTCATCGTGAAGCAATCATCAACACACGCGACTGCACACCATCTGTGGGCGATCGTACATACCACCGGCCTGTCGCGCGTTCCCACTGGCGAAAGTCCGCAGCGAAGATCCACGCAAGGCATCACCACCGTCTACTAAACACAAACAAAGTAATGTCCGCCAACAATAACGCCTCTACGCCCTTGCAAATGCTTCTGCAGGGCCACCACACTCACCTCCTCGTTTTTGGGTGCAAACGTCCGGCTGGCCAGGCTTACCCGTTGCAGGCCTGGTGCATCAACCGACTTGAACAATCATCATCGCGTGGCACACCATGGATGCTTCATCTGACGCTCGAGACGGAGAGCAGCCGGCGATTGTATGCCAAAAATGTTCGCTCACGTTCAAAACTCAAAAGGAGAAGGAGAATCATCAGCGCATGGTGGGTCTCACGTGGTTGGCGTTTCCTTTCATGCGATCTATCACGTCCTCACTTCGGTTTGACACCAACTTGCAGTCTCATCAGCAGGAGGCGCGGATCACCATCGGCGAAAGGACCTTCATTTTGAAAAGGGCACTCGATAACAAATTTTGGTGTCCAGTTTCCGGCTGCCAAAAAAACTACCCTGCGGTTGAAAGCATCAGGCGGCATCTTAAAAACAAACACGAGGCTGTGACAGAGGACACCTCAGCCGAGCTGGACGACTTGCTCGTTCACGGCCCTGCTGTGGCCACCAACAACACCCCGGACCCGGGCATTGGAGTGCCTCAAAGCCGAACGCCTCATCGTCAAGTGTCCCTACGCAAACATGCCAGTACATCGCACGCTCAGATGTACGTGGAATCATTGGGTCTAGTACTGGATGAGTACGAGTGGATACTAATTTGCGGCAAGTGCGGGCACGCATTGAACGAACATCCAGCCTAGCACCTGAAGCGCCACTGCGTCAACGTACAAGATGCAGACATCCCGCTTGCAATGGATCTCATCAAGGAGGCGACGCCTCGAAAGGAGCCTGTTCTCGACATGAACGGCTGCCGACCTGCGTACCCATGCATCCCAGTACAACGGGGCTATGGGTGTCCTTGCTGTACCTCTTGCTTCTCAACACGAGAAAGCCTGGTGCGACATCAAAATCAATGCCATAAGGGCGATCCAGCCATCACGGAGGCGCCACGAAGAGTCTGGATGCAGCGGCTCAGGAAAGGAGGACTGGGCTCGAGCTATGTGGAGGTCCAGTATTCGAAGCGATCCAAGAGACGTCGTGTAAACGCGCAATCCTTCTTATCCTTGCTCGAGGCTCAGAAAAAAAAGGACTTTGTCGTCAACTCGATACGACTCCATCCGGTTTATCAGATCCTGGGGTTGTCACTGAGCCAAGTCAGAGAGCTGGGTTGCAGCGAGGTCAACCCGACCCTATGCACGGTCTTTTGGACAATACGTACGAAAACATGTTGTGCTACACGACGGCTCATGAGGTCCTTGGGAAACTGTACACCAAGTCGGGAGACGTGTTTACGGCCCGATATTATCAAAAAGTCATGCAGCACACCTACGATCGCTACATGATTGTGGCTACGCGCTACGTGCAGTACCTCCTACAAGTACGGCGCCGGGGCGACGAGGTTCCGGGTCGAATCAGTGACGAGCTGGCAAAAGCTTTGGACGACGTGGAAGTGGCCCAAGGTCAAAATAACCATGTCATGATGTCCGAGGCGCTGACCAATGTGTGGTGTGCCGTACTTGATGAAAGCACGGACATGAACAGCTTGGACCTGGAGTACTGTCCCACCGTCTATATCCTTTGTACGGCGCTGCAAGCCAACGACACCTTCAAGCAGCCAAACAACTGGACGCCAACGCTGGCAGCTCTGTTGTGGATCTGCCGCTTGTTCCTGCTCGTCCGTCGCCAGCTTGATCCAAGCAGCCCTGGCGCGCTGACGGAAGATGCTGCCGTCAAGACGGAGGGCCACATTGGCTACTATCTTGGTAGTAGATTGACATATGTTCGTAAATGTACCTCGGAGGAAGGCAAACCAGGTGTTGACGTGGTGTTTGAAACGCGGCCAGCCCCTGGACAGGAGTTTCGGACTCTGACAGCAAATGGCATTCGTATGAACGTGGATGACCTTGGGACCGGTCTGCGAGCCATGCGAGCCAGAATGGACGAAGTTCTCACCAAGGAGCTACTTTTTAATTCAGGCTCGAGAAGCGAGTTTATGCTGTCCTGCCCTTGTTGCTGGACTCAAATCAGCCCGGGCCCCCTCAGTCCTGGGTCGGCCGGGATTTGAAGGACATCGACGGTCATGACTTTTATCCAATGCTGCTGGAGCACATCTTGGAATCTCCAGAGCTGGTCGAGGAGTTTACCATGCCTGATGC
>NW_001865064.1:587063-589802 GCF_000002865.3 Monosiga brevicollis MX1
GCGATGGAGGTCGAAGATTCAATCGAGCCAGACACTGTTGGCTCTGTTGACGACCAGCACGACGATCTACGAGCGGCCAAGCGTGTCGCACAGGAGGGCACGTATGAGCTGCTGTTCAACATTGCGCCAATGCAGCTCGAAAAGCAGCTTCGGCCAGGCCAAGTCTACCGAACCATCCAGGCCGTGACCAAGCGGTTTCTTGGAACCAGCATCACTGTCAGCGCATGGCGGCACATGAGTGTGGCTTGGCTGCGTACACTGGTGTTGCATCATACGCCCGAGCCTTCATTGGGGGCGTTGAATGTGGCACACTCTCAAAGCCAGCATGCAGGCAGAACGGCACGCAACGTCTATGGCCGCACGCAGCTCGATCACAAGTTTGTGTCCAGTGAAGCACAGTACGGCCATCAGTTTGTGTCTGAAGAATGGCACAAGCTCATGAAGCTGGTAGATGTAGAGAATCAGATCCAAGCTGAGGCCGTAGATGGACAGACCTGCGTGCAACAAGTGGTTCATAAACAGGTGGTCATCCAGTCGTCTCGGGTCAGGAACGCCAGCACACAGGTGCAAGCGACCGTGGGCACGCAAACAGATCTCGAGGTTGAAGCCTGCCTTGATGCTGAGGATGACATTGACGATATCATTGCCGGGTTGGATTTAGACGAAGCCGAGGCAGCCGAATCGTCCATGCCAGTTGCCGTGCCGCGAGCCGTGAAAGAGGCTGCGTCGACGGCCTTGCAGCAAGAGCCAAGCCAGCACAATGACCAAACGCAGCAGGAAGAGTATGAGGATCAGCTTTGGCTTGCTCAATGTGTGCGGCAAGCGTGGAAGACAACATTTCGCGACTGGGATCAGTATCGATTGGCACAGGCTGTGACTCGGCACGAAGCCCAGGATGGCTGGCTGCTGGCCGTGGCCCCGACGGGCATGGGCAAGACGCTGTGTACACTCGCTCACCTCCAGCCACGCAAGGTCGTGGTGTGGGTAGTCCCGCTTCGTGAGCTTGCCAGAGACTTGTGCCGCCGCTTCGAGCAGGCAGACATTGTATCGCAGTGGGCTAAGAATGATGGCCGCGACATGCAAGTCAACGTTCAAGTGATTGTCATGACGGTCGACTTTTTGGTTGGCTATGGGATGAGGTGGGTGCAAACTCTCGTGCAGCAGAAGCGTCTGGCCATGCTGGTGATGGACGAGGTTCACACAATGCTCGTGGACACTAGCTATCGAGACAGCCTTGTTCGCTGCCCAGGCCGGCTGGACCATCTTCGCCAAGACCCATCTGTCAAGTGTGTGGGCCTGACTGGCACGCTTTGCCCCAAAGATGAGCGGGCTCTGCTCCAACAGCTGGATTGCACGGAGGACGCTTCGTACCAGACCTTTCGTATGCCAACCATGCGAACCGATCTTCGGCTAGCGGTGCAACAAGGAACAACAAAGGCATTTGAGATGTTTGTGGAACGCCACTACGACCTGTTGGAGCAAGAGGGCCGCGTGGATCGCATGTTGATTTTTTGTGACACGAAGAAGCAGGTTGAGGCATTGTCGACTCAGTTGGCACGCACGTTGGGTCACGAGCAGTCGCTGGCCGTGGATGCTGACATGTCAGCCGAAGACACGCGAGCCGCTCTTGAGCAGTGGAGGAGCGGCACGCAGAGTCTGGTCTTGGTGGCCACAAGCTGCTTGGGCGCGGGCTTGGACATGCCCAACGTCCGGAAGGTGATCTGGTTTGGCAGCGGCTACAACGGCTACACCTTGTCGCAGGCCTTTGGCCGGGCTGGCCGCGACCGACGGGGTGGCGAGGCCACGCTATGGATTCCACGAGGCACAGCGGTTTCGGAAGACCTGCAGCCATTTGCAAGCATGAAGCGCTGCCTGACCTTTGAGCTTGGTTGGCTGCTGGATGGTGAGGGCCACATTTGTGCGGCCGCAGGAGCGCCGGCTTGCACCGTCTGCTCCATGATGCAACCGACCATCACAGCTCGCCATCCAAGCCGTGAAGCACATGGGGCGCCAGTATCACACGAGGGCCAGACGCGGGCCAAACGAGCGCAGTTGATGGTACCATCGGCGCCAATTCAGTCAGACGACTTTAACACGGCTCTGCTATGGATGAGCACCTACTGCTGGGCCTGCAGCTGCAGCAGAGACCGCTTGGTTGCTCACCACCAGCCTTCTAGCTGCCCGGTCATGAAAGGGCGCTGCTTTCGATGCCACTGCCGCGGTCATGGTAGTAGCAATTGCCAAGTGACCTTGGGGGCGGGTGTTTGCTACCGGTGTTGGAGGCCGCAGAAGATTGGGGGTGATCGAGTGGTGGAGTGCACGGGGCGGGCCTAACGCTATTCAACTTGTTATACTTTGGATGTGTATTACCTTTATTCGTCATGCCAGCCAAAACTACATGCCGATTCCCATTTGCATGACAACAACTCTCATGTCCTCACTCCACAGTTGTCAGATGGCTTGCAAGCAGCAAATAAGTGTGATGAAGTTTTACTTTCTTTCTTGCTTGCATTAAATCAATCACAAAAATCTTTGACCGCTTCGTTCTCTCACAAGGGCCACGAGCTACTCCAACGCACCCTGCACCACTCAAGCATGCCAAGGGCACGAGAAGCCTCATGCTCGCGATGCAACTTGATCTTTTCCAGTCGTATTGCGAGAGATCAGCATGTTGCTCAGGTACGTTGGATCGTCGATCTTCCTGACTGGCTGACTTCCCCTCTCAAAAAAAAAAAAAAA
>NW_001865063.1:0-2314 GCF_000002865.3 Monosiga brevicollis MX1
GCAGCCGGGCCAGTGGTCACAAGTTTCGGCGCACGTCAAGACAAAGCTCACCACGCATTCTTCGCACGCTTCCGCTGCTCACTGTGGAGTCCTCATCCATCGTTGGCCGCCCTGTGACCTGCCAGCCCCATCATTAGCACCCCGCTCAACGGCCCAAGACAAACAAAGGCGCGCCTTGGCTCCTCGACCAACACCAAATGGCAGCCAGGCCCCTGGTCACAACTTTCAGCGCACGTCAAAGCAAAGCTCACCACGCATTCTTCGCACGCTTCCGCTGCTCAATGTGGGGTCCTCGTCCACCGTCGGCAGCCCTGTGACCCACCACCACCACCATTAGTACCCCCCTCGAAACGGCTCAAACAAGAAAAAAGGTGCGCCCCTTGGCCAACACCAAATGGCAGCCGGGCCCCTGGTCACAATTTTCGGCGCACGTCAAAACAAAGCTCACCACGCATTCTTCGCACGCTTCCGCTGCTCAATGTGGGGTCCTCGTCCATCGTTGGCCGCCCTGTGACCTGCCAGCCCCATCATTAGCACCCCGCTCAACGGCCAAAAAAAAACAAAAAGTGCGCCTGGGCTCCTTGGCCAACACCAAATGGCAGCCGGCCCCCTGGTCACAATTTTCGGTGCACGTCAAAACAAAGCTCACCACGCATTCTTCGCACGCTTCCGCTGCTCCCTATGGAGTCCTCGTCCACCGTTGGCCGCCCTGTGACCCGCCAGCTCCACCATTAGTATCTCCCCTCGAAACGGCCTAAAGGTGCGCTCGTCAGCCGACACCAAATGGCAGCCGGGCCCCTGGTCACAATCTCTGGCGCACGTCGAAAAAAAACACACATCGCAGTTTTCTCGCGTGCTCGGTCTTTATCATAAGGTCCTCATCCACCTGCGGCTACCCTGTGACACAGCACTACCGTCAGAAACGCCCGCGATTCGCGCGTCAAAAATCGCAAAAATCACTCTTGCTCTTGACTCTGGCAGCGGGCAACATGGATAGCATCTTCAAAAGAGGGCTTAAGATCGGTTTCTCACCTGCATTTGAGCGGGAGTGCTTCGTGCCGGATCTGACCAGGCACCGTGGCTCTTGGGCCTCGCTAGCGCGTCCATCAGCGCACGAGCCATCGCGGCTCCTCATGGGTCAGATCGAGGAATTGTCTTGACAACAAATGGCAGCCCAACACGAGATCAGCAAGAATGGTCCATCCATGACGGTCACGCGGCAATGTCGTTTGGCCACCCGTTCATCCATGACGTCGCTTGCACCTCGGCAGCACTTGCCCGTCGCGCCACAACGACGACAACGCACCACCAGGAGTGCGCGCGCGCCCCGCCCATGGCCCGCTTCATCGTGGTGCGTGTCAGTGAGAAAAGAAAAAAATTGAAGTCAAAAGCAAAGGGAAGGATATAGAGGCAAGAGGTTAATGCAGCAAAGTTTCAATTAATTGAAGCATATCTTAGCCATTCCAAGTAAAAAGATGCAGTCTATTCAGCAGTTATTGAATATAATAAAGATGATGACATTCTGACATTCGGTTCTTCTCTAAAGAGCTTCCTGTGTGTGTTTAACGAAAACTGTCGAGGGGGCCGACTTGGGCTTCCGCCGCACAGGGAAGCAGGACCCTCGCACTTTCAAACACAAATTCCACAAGACGCCAATGCCCATCCCCTGGAAATGGGCAAGGACCGGACGAGTACAGCCACTTGACAAACAAGTCGCGCGTTTTTATATCCTTCAATGTCCTTTCCCTCAAGTTGTAGCCCATCCGTTTTGCCAGGTCGCGCAGCCCCGAATGACAGTCCGAATAAAGGAGGAGACAGCTCAGGCCCGAATCCAGTCCTTGAGACTGCCTGCAACGGTGATTCCGTGTATCCCATCCACGAATCCCCTTTGGCATTCCACAAGCGTAGCAGCACGTCCATTTGGGATATGCGAAGCCCACGAAACATTCACTTGTCTCGTGTCCTCCGAAGTGACACCGCTTGCAACCACGATTAGATACGCATTGATGCTCGGCCTTCAGGACGGGTTTCGCCTGTCGAATGGTACATCGCATGCAGTAATCATCCATCAACTTCAGAACGCCAATAAACTTGTCAGCCGCCGCGTAGTTCATCAGATATTTTTTTTTTGTCCCCGATTTCGACCGAAATATTGGGGCGACGTTGTGCCGATTCGGTGGCGTAGCCGCAGCAGATACCGGGGCTTCAGAGCGAGTGATAGCAGTAGCGGCAACGGTAGCGGTGCGCGTGCCACTCGATGCTGCTCGTTTTGCTGCGGGAAGAGGCGACTCCGNTGCTTGCGCCGCTGTTGAAG
>NW_001865063.1:2364-3303 GCF_000002865.3 Monosiga brevicollis MX1
ACCCTAACCCTAACCCTAACCCTAACCCTAACCCTAACCCTAACCCTAACCCTAACCCTAACCCTAACCCTAACCCTAACCCTAACCCTAACCCTAACCCTAACCCTAACCCTAACCCTAACCCTAACCCTAACCCTAACCCTAACCCTAACCCTAACCCTAACCCTAACCCTAACCCTAACCCTAACCCTAACCCTAACCCTAACCCTAACCCTAACCCTAACCCTAACCCTAACCCTAACCCTAACCCTAACCCTAACCCTAACCCTAACCCTAACCCTAACCCTAACCCTAACCCTAACCCTAACCCTAACCCTAACCCTAACCCTAACCCTAACCCTAACCCTAACCCTAACCCTAACCCTAACCCTAACCTATTTCATTTTTCTTTTATCCATTCCTCTCATCCTTCTTATCCTTATTCCCTTTCTCTTTTCACTCATTATCTTTCTATTAACTCTCCTATCTTCCTCTTCATACTTACCCTTTTCATCCTTCCACATCATTTCTCCTCTCCTCCCCTTTACTCTCACTTTTTTCCCTTTTTTTCTCCTCCTTTTCCTCATCCTCATTCTCTCTCTTTCCCTCATCCCATCCCTCAATTACATCCTCATTCTTAACTTACTCATCTTTTACTTCATCCTTCTTTACCTTCTTCAACTTTTCTCATCTTCCTTATCCAACCTCCCTCATTCTCCAAACTCTTCCAATATTTTCTTTCACAACATCCCCTCATTCATCTTCTTTACCCCCCCTTCTCTCATACTCCTCTCTCTCATACACCCCTTCATTCTTCCTTCCTTCCTACCTCTCTACCTTACCTCTATTTCACCATTACTTCTTTTCTTCATCTTTCCACATACTCTTCTTTATCCTTCTCCTCCTTCTCATTTCCCAAATATTTTCTCCCTTCATCATTCTCTTACTTCTTATCATATT
>NW_001865063.1:10545-13729 GCF_000002865.3 Monosiga brevicollis MX1
CAAATGGCAGCCGGCCTCTTGGTCACAATTTTCGGCACACATCAAAACAAAGCTCACCTCGCATTCTTCACACGCTTGTGCTGCTCACTGTGGAGTCCTCATCCACCGTTGGCCGCCCTGAAACACGTTAGCCCCACCATTAGTACCCCCATCAAACGGCTCAAACAAGAAAAAAGGTGCGCTCCTTGGCCAACACCAAATGGCAGTCGGGCCCCTGGTCACAATTTTCGGCGTACGTCACAAAAAAGCTTACCTCGCAATCGTCACACACTTTCAGTGCTCACTGTGGAGTCCTCATCTACCGTTGACCACCCTGTGACCCGCCAGCCCCACCATAAGTACCCCCCTCGATTAGGTTCAAACCAAGAAGAGAAAAAAAAAAAGGCGCGCCTCAACACCAAATGGCAGCCGGCCTCTTGGTCACAATTTTCGGCACACATCAAAACAAAGCTCACCTCGTATTCTTGACACGCTTGTGCTGCTCACTGTGGAGTCCTCATCCACCGTTGGCCGCCCTGAAACACGTTAGCCCCACCATTAGTACCCCCATCAACGGCCAAAACTAAACCAAAGGCGCGCCTTGCTCCTTGGCCAACACCAAATGGCAGTCGGGCCCCTGGTCACAATTTTCGGCGCACGTCAAAAAAAGCTCATCTCGCATTCTTCACACGCTTCCGCTGCTCACTGAGAGTCCTCATCCATCGTTGGCCACCCTGTGACACGCCAGCCCCACCATTAGTACCCCCCTCGAATAGATTCAAACCAAGAAGAGAAAAAAAAAGGCGCGCCTCAACACCAAATGGCAGCCGGGCCCCTGGTCACAATTTTCGGCGCACGTCAAAACAAAGCTCACCTCGCATTCTTGACACGCTTCCAGTGCTCACTATGGAGTCCTCGTCCACCGTCGGCAGCCCTGTGACCCACCACCACCACCATTAGTACCCCCCTCGAAACGGCTCAAACAAGAAAAAAGGTGCGCTCCTTGGCCAACACCAAATGGCAGCCGGGCCCCTGGTCACAATTTTCGGCGCACGTCGACAAAAAAGCTCACCTCGCATTCTTCACACGCTTCCGCTGCTCACTGTAGAGTCCTTACCCATCGTTGGCCGCCCTGTGACACGCCAGCCCCACCATTAGTACCCCCCTCAAGGGCCAAAAAAAAAAAAAGAAACGCCTTGGCTCCTTGGCCAACACCAAATGGCAGCCGGCCCCCTGGTCACAGTTTTCGGCGCAGGTCAAAACAAAGCTCACCTCGTACTCTTTACACGCTTGCGCTGCTCACTGTGGAATCCTCACACGTCGTAGGCCGCTATGTGACACGCTAGCCCCACCATTAGTACCCCCCTCAAGGGCCAAAAAAAAAAAAAGGCGCGTCTTGGCTCCTCAGCCGACACCAAATGGCAGCCGGCCCCCTGGTCACAACTTTCCGCGCACGTCAAACCAAAGCTTACCTCACATTCTTCACACGCTTTCGCTGCTCACTATGGAGTCCTCATCCACCAGCGGCCACCCTGTGACCCGCCAGCACCACCGTTAGTCCCCCCCCAGCGGCCAAACAAGAAAAAAGGCGCGCCTTGGCTACTCGACCAACACCAAATGGCAGCCGGCCCCCTGGTCACAACCTTCGGCGCACGTAGAAACAAAGCTCACCTCGCATTCATTACACACTTCCGCTACTCACTATGGAGTCCTCATTCACCGTTGGCCACCCTGTGACCTGCCAGCCCCACCATTAGTACCCCCCCTCGAAACTGCTTAATCAAGAAAAAAGGCGCGCTCCTCAGCCAACACCAAATGGCGGCCGGGCCCCTGGTCACAATTTTTGGCGCACGTCAAACCAAAGCTCACCTCGCATTCTTCACACGCTTCCGCTGCTCACTGTGGAGTCCTCACCCACCGTTGGCCGCTCTGTGATACGCCAGCCCCACCATTAGTACCCCCCTCAAGGGCCAAAAAAAAAGGCGCGCCTTGGCTCCTCAGCCGACACCAAATGGCAGCCTGCCCCCTGGTCACAATTTTCGGCGCACGTCAAAAGAAAGCTTACCTCGCATTCTTCACACGCTTCCGTTACTCACTGTGGAGTCCTCATCCACCGTTGGCCGCCCTGTCACCCGCCAGCATAACCATTAGTACCCCCTTTGAAACGGCCAAGCAAGAAAAAAAGCGCATCTCTGCTCCTCAACCAACACCAAATGGCAGCCGGCATCCTGGTCAAAGTTTTCGGCGCACGTCAAAGCAAAGCTCACCTCGCATTCTTCGCACGCTTCCGCTGCTCAATGGGAAGTATTCATCCACCTGTGGCTAATCTGTGACCCGACAGCCCCACCTTTAGTACCCCCCCCTCAAAACGGCCCAAGCCAAAAAAAAACAAAAACAAAGGCGCGCCTTGGCTCCTCAACCAACACCAAATGGCAGCCGGGCCCCTGGTCACAACTTTCGGCGCACGTCACAACAAAGCTCACCTCGCATTCTTCACACGCTTCCGCTGCTCACTGTGAAGTCCTCATCCACCGTTCGCCGCCCTGTGACCCGCCAGCCCCACCATTAGTACCCCCTCAAGGGCAAAAAAAAACAAAAAAGGCGCATCCCTGCTCCTCAACCAACACCAAATGGCAGCCGGGCCTCTGGTCAAAATTTTCGGCGCACGTCACAACAAAGCTCACCTCGCATTCTTCACACGCTTTGGCTGCTCACTGTGGAGTCCTCATCCACCAGCGGCTACCCTGTGACACAGCACTACCGTCAGAACCACCCGGCCTTTCGCGCGCCAAAACTCGCAAATATCACTCTTGCTCTTGACTCTGGCAGCGGGCAACATGGATAGCATCTTCAAAAGAGGGCTTAAGATCGGTTTCTCACCTGCATTTGAGCGGGAGTGCTTCGTGCCGGATCTGACCAGGCACCGTGGCTCTTGGGCCTCGCTAGCGCGTCCATCAGCGCACGAGCCATCGCGGCTCCTCATGGGTCAGATCGAGGAATTGTCTTGACAACAAATGGCAGCCCAACACGAGATCAGCAAGAATGGTCCATCCATGACGGTCACGCGGCAATGTCGTTTGGCCACCCGTTCATCCATGACGTCGCTTGCACCTCGGCAGCACTTGCCCGTCGCGCCACAACGACGACAACGCACCACCAGGAGCGCGCGCGCGCCCCGCCCATGGCCCGCTTCATCGTGGCTGTG
>NW_001865063.1:14266-15625 GCF_000002865.3 Monosiga brevicollis MX1
GTGTACCCGAGGCTGAGCTTGCAGCCGATCGCGCCGGAGACGAGGTTGAACCCGAGACCGATGGTACTGGCACGCAAATGATCGAGGCCGACGGGGTTGGCGTGTGTTTCGTGGGTGTTGGCTGTGCTGCTGACTGCATGACTGGCTGTGGCGTGCTCTCGCCCTCTGCCAACTTGGTTTGCTCCGGGCCGTGCGCCTCTTGCTGTAAAGGCGCCTCGTCATCAGCATCAGAGACCATGGGTGAAGCTGGCACCGACATGGATGCTGTATCTGCCTCATCAATCCAAGCATCACTCGTCTGTATCCGTGGCACAGCAGCATCCGTCATTGGCCCTCCATTTGTCGCCACCACAGCCGTGTCCTGGGCACGTGGAGTGCTTCTGCTCGACTGCGCTGCAACGGCACCTGGTCCTGATGATGCTGCTGTTTCGACGTTTGATGCTAAAGTTACATCCAAGGTGGACCCTGGCCCGATCGATTCTTCTTCCTCGAGCCGTGCTGCAGGTGGCTCAGACAACACATCTTCCTCCTCCGCCATCGCCTCGGGCTCTGCCTCCACATGCCCCACACTCAACGCTTGGGCAGCGCGCTGCTGGCGCGCAGCTATTGCTGGCTCCAGGCGCTGTGCTGTTCCTGCGCACACGTCACAAAGCGGCTGGCCGGCAGCAAAGCATGTCGCGGCGCGGGGATCTAGCAACTTGCCGAGCGCCCAGCTGCGGCACGCATTGCCCTCGACAAACTTTTCCATGCCTGGTGCTGGCCCACGTCTCACTGGTAGCCACAGCTCGGCAGTTCCTCCCTGTTTATCGCGACCAGCCCGACCAAATGCCTAGCCCGAGCACATGTACACCATCAGCAAAACCAACAATTGAATTTTTTTTATTTTTTTTTTTGTTTTCAACTCCATAAAGTCACACGACTGTGTTTGAGCAACAACGTACCTGGGCCAGCGTATAGACGTTGTAGCCATTGCCATACCACAGCACGTGGCGAATGGTGAGCAGATCCACACCCGTGCTGAGGCAGCTGGTGGCCACAATGACGTCGCATTCACCCCGTTGCCACTGTGCCACATGGTCCTTTTGCGCCTTCTCCTCCAGGTCGGTGTAGTAGGGCAAGGCCACGTAGCCGCGTGCGTGCAGCTGGTCACACAGCAGCTTCACCTCGTTCACGGTGTCACAAAAGACCATCATGTGCACACGCTCCCCATTCGCCTGACGCATCACCCGCTGCGTGTCCACAATGGCTTGCACATGCGACAAAAAGTTTAGCTGGTTTCCGTGAAGCACACGCAGCTGCAGATCGCGACGCATCGTCTCCAGACGGTACACCTTGCCCCCGACTTGCTGACCCAGCTTT
>NW_001865063.1:15871-23736 GCF_000002865.3 Monosiga brevicollis MX1
GTGTAGAGGGACCAAGCCATCGCTGGGCACTGTGACCTGCGCCTTGAATCGCCGCAACAGATCGTTGGCCACGGCCACAAACGGCACAATCCACAGCACCGTACCGGCATGCGGGCGACAGCCCAGCTTGGGCAGGGTACAAAATGTTTTACCCATGCCTGTCGGTGCAACAACAATCAGCCATCCATCTTCCGGCCGGTGCTGGTCAATGGCCGCAGCCAGGTCCAACTGTTCTTGGCTGTTGAAACTGTGGCCCCAGGAGATGGTCGCCTGCTTGGCCAGCTGGGTCATGTAGGGTACGTCATGTTCGGCCCTCGTGTTCATGATGATACGCCCGTTTGCCTCGGGCGAGAGGTCAGTCACCGGGTTCCAGCTGATGGGATAGCGAGCTTCCAATGCTTCTTGGCTCGCGGTCAACTCGGCCATGCTGCGCTTGCGATCTAGTCCAAACAAAGCATGCCACTTTTGCGAGGCCACTTGATGCATCAGTCGCGACGACATTTTGGTTTGCACATGGTCACTGGCTGTGCGCGCATAGGCCCGCTGGGCCGTGTCCCCAGAGTGTTGAGCTTGAGTGTGGATCAGGCTGCCCAGGGCGCCGGTCGTCTCGGCCGACAGTCGATTAATGACAAACGTCGTCATCCAGAAGGTTGCGGCGTGTCGCCACGTGGCCACCCCCAGCTTTGGCCGATGCAGGTACGTGGTCATCTGTCGATGAAATGTCGCATATATGGTGGCTGGGCTGACCATCGTCTGCAGGGGCGCAATGTTGAAGAGCAGGTGGCTGTTGTTGTAGTGGTTTCGAGCGTCCCGGACCTCGCGTCGCAATGTCATCGTCTCGTCGTGGCTCATGTGGTCTTCATCCAGCTCGTCGTCGAGCAAATCTTCGTCGTCCTGCTCGGCATTGTGAATGCCATTCTCGTCGTCGGGGGTGTCCAGCCCGCCCCGCTTTTGCAGCCAGCTGCTCAGCATGTGCTCCAGAGGCTTGCACAGCAGCAAATACATGAATATCAGCGTGCTGATTTCCTGGTCCATGTATCGAAAGGTGTGCTGTTCGTTCAGGGACAGCCAGTAGGTCTTGCTCACGCGGGTCAATATGGAGAGCTGCTTCTCGGCAAAAAACGCGGCTCGTTGCCGGCCCACGCCGTTTTTGTAGGACAGCCCTTGATACACAGAGGCTCGTGGCGGCAGACCTAGTCAAATGCAAACAGGCATGAGTGGCGCAAGAAAAAAAAAAAAAAAAAAAAAGAGACGGCTTGATTCAAGGAGACGGCTTGATTCCAATCGTACCTCCGGCAATGTGCGTGTAGGTGAGTGCTAGCTCGTTGAACCTGCACACATAGAGGAGCCATACCCGTACCCTGTCCTCTCGAAAGGTCAGCTCGCCACTGGGCCCATGCTCGGTTTGGATAAACTCTTGCCGCAGACTCAGGGTCTGGCCAATGTGATCAAACAGCGCGTTCTCGGCTGGACTGCCATGGCCCACCCACCAGTTCTTGACCCTGTTGGTCCGATCCTCCTTCAATCGCAGCCGCTCATATTCTTTCTCGTAATCTTTCCGCAGGCGTGAGTCCAGCAAGAGGTGCTTGTCCAAAGTTTCCGTCATGTCTTTGCGCATCTGCTCCAATGCAGCCCCGAGCTCCTCCACATTGAGCTCAATGCCTCGACAGACAATGGTGCGCAGCGTCTCGTCCGTCACGTCGCCATCGGCTCGGACCTCGACGTCGACTCCAGCCTGCCCCTCGGCCACGCTCGCTGTTCGTGCCATGCTCATGCGCTGGCTCAAGAAATGCACCAATCGCCCGGGCTGCATATACGGCCTGAGCTCGTTGGCCACTGACCACGACTCATTCTTGCCACGGCGAAGCAGAAACAATTTGAAAACGTACAGCAGTCCAGCGGGCGTCGTGGTCCACTGCCTGATGTCTTGCAGGATGCCGCTTCCTTTGGACATGGCCGTGCACAATAAGAAGACGTTGACAAAGTGCACCTTGTCGTTGTCAAAGAGGCTCAGCTCCACCTCCACCAGGGCCAGCCACAGGGATGTGAGGGGCTCAACCAGCTCTTTCTTGGTCATTTCAGCGTCCAGGCCCGCCCTCAGAGGCACGGTGGCATTGAGTACCGCAGGGCAACGTCTGGCAAGCACCAACACGAAATTCGTTCTTAAGCATCGTTTTGATAAATCTTGTGAGAAGGTTGAAATTGAACTAATGGATGGAAGCTTGTTGTTGATGAAAGGGGCAACACAACATAATTGGAAGCATCAATTAAATAAAACGGCCAAGAAAGTTTCTCCTCACGGGTCAGGGCTGTCGCCTTTAGCATGTCTACCAATTCATCATCCACGTCCTTGTCGCCGCAGGCTTCAACCTCGAGATCTGTTTGCGTGCCCACTGTCTCTTGCACCTGTGTGCTGGCGTTCCTGACCCGAGATGACTGGATGACCACCTGTTTATGAACCACTTGTTGCACGCAGGTCTGTCCATTCACGGTCTTGGCTTGGATCTGATCCTCTACGTCTACCAGCTTCATGAGCTTGTGCCATTCCTCAGACACAAACTGGTTGGTCACGGCCTGGATGGTTCGGTAGACTTGGCCTGGCCGAAGCTGTTTTTCGAGCTGCATTGGCGCAATGTTGAACAGCAGCTCATACGTGCCCTCCTGTGCGACACGCTTGGCCGCTCGTAGATCGTCGTGCTGGTCGTCAACAGAGCCAACGGTGTTGGGCTCAATCGAATCTTCGTCCTCCATCGCGTCTGCCTCGAGCTCATCTTGCTCTTCTTCCGTCAAAGAATTGGGATCTATTGCCTCAGACGTGATCAATTCGTCTCGATCTTGCAAGTAATCAGCAAACAACTCCTCCAGCGGCTTGCACAATAGCAGGTACGCCATCATGACCGCACTGGCCCGCTTGTCCATGTAGTGTGCAGCATGCGACTCGCGATTGCTGATCCATGTGGTTCTGCCTAACCCTAACAAACGCCAAGCGATCTTCAGAGAAGAAGATATTCTGGGACTGGCGGAGGAGTAGCGATGGAAAAGGCTCGTGTATACCATGGCATGCACGGGGAGACCTATGTGTATGGTGAAACTGCGTTGGGTTCAAGATGCTCGTACGCCCAGACTATCAGATGCACCAGATTATAGGTGTGCATAGGTCAATGCCAGGCAATTAAGCTCTCGCAGGGAGCTGGTCCACTGCCACTTTGAGGTTATGATCTGCATGTGGTCAATTCACAAAGCAAACAGGAAATAGAAACGGAAAGGTGCAAAGTAAAGTAGCGTCAAATCCGTGCTTCCACGCATTTGAGCACTCCCACTGCTTTTGTGTCGGTCACTATAGCTGCTGTGACCTCACGTATACACACCTACACTTAGACCTCACATTTCCTGGCTCATGCCTTGGGGCACTAAGCTTGTGACTACTGCTGTCTCCCTTTATTGTGACACCTGCGGTTAGGCAAGGGTTGCACTTTCCCTATTCTTGAGATCGAGAGGTTCTGCAGCGAGTCTAACGGTGCACCTGGCCTGGTCACTGTGAATGCTTGCCAACCGCAGCTGGTTCAATTGACCTCAAGACACCATCAAAGCTTTTGCTTCGTCTCAACGGACGTCTCTCAAACCTCTCACAAAGCGCTTCCTCAAGCCTACGCGCTTCCTCGCAACCTAAAACCGACCGTCAGACGTGCTGGAGATAGTACATGATGACAGTGAAAAATCTTGAGCTACTTTTCGGTGCTTCTTGTGCTTCATGTCCTTTTTTTTTGTGCTCGTGCTTGCTTTGTTTATCCTCGGGTGAGCCGCCCTCATCAGCAGCTCGCGCAGTGCCGCAGCCGCCACTACCAAGGCACCATTGCCATCATTCAATGTCATGGCAAATTGAGACGGAGCAGCTTCTCGCTCTTTTTCGGTGGTTGTTGGACTGTTCTGCTTCTAAAGCCCTCCCTGCCTGTTGACTATGTTTTCTGTTTGCATAGCAATCGACAAGGCAAGCATAGGCGTAACGCATTTCAATTCGTAAGTGCAGCTTGAGCGGCGGACATTTGAGCGGCCAGGTCACCAAGGGTTTGTAGGTCGTGAATATTGAACAATCGAGGATCCACGCGCCAGCCGACGCTACAGAGAACAGCAGCAGCGCACCGCCAGTGTCTGAGCTGCTCCGCGTAAATTAAGCCTTGAACTGGCGCCACATTGAGATCCGATGAGAACAAGACAATGCAAACAATGACATGGGAATCAGGTGCGTACCATTGGAATTCGAAGATCGGTAGGAGCAAGGGTTACGGGTTGCACGCAATAGATCTGCAACAAGCTGTAAAGTGAAGCAGATTTATCAGTAAGCAAGCTTTCCTTTGCAATCAATACCGAAGAAAATAAATATAGGCCCACCTGCAGCTGGATAAGATCCCCGCGAAGGTACAGATCCAAGGGCCGTGCACCCGTCTGCCACAGCAGCCCATCACGAATCAATCGCAGGTGCAGCAGAAGAGCGGAAAAGTACGCCATCGTGGTTGAAAGGCTTACAAAATCTCTCGCATCTGGGTCGGCGCCGCGTCTCAAGAGCTGCTGAGCAACCTTTCGGCTGGCAAAGACGTTGCAAGCTGCATGGAGCGGCGTTCTAAGGTCCTATATAAGATAATCAATGTTCAGAAACATGAGGCCTATTTGCAGTTCTTTCTTAAAGGGGTGGAGGGGAGCATCGGGGTAAATTTGAAGAAACGGCACTAAAAGCCGTTTGAGCGCGCGAGAGAGGCAAAGACGCGATGGCAAGGGATGGGGTATTGCTCGGTTTGAAGTCACAACATTAAGAAAAAGAAGGTGGGCGGAAGATACAGCGGAAAGAAGCGGGGGGCAGGGAGCAGCGACAACGGGCGGACGGAAGACGAGGAAAAACCAGGGATAGCGGGAAAGAAGAAAAGGAACAAGAGGCAGAACGGACGCGCACGGTGGGAAGGGTGTAGAAGAGCGAGGGACGAGGCAAAGGCGACGACCACCAGCAGCAGCAGCAGCCAGAGGGTTAAAAGAGCAAAGAGAACGGTACTGTACTGACGTTGTCCTTGACTTTAGCATCAGCACCGTGCTCCAATAGTATCTCCACCACCTTGACATAACCGTGACCGCAGGCATAGTGCAGTGGTGCTTTGCCATCCTGTGGGATGATGCAATGACGCACAGGTACAGAATCACAATCATTATCATGTGCTACAGGTGCACCATCATGTAGGAGGTAAAGGGGAAGAGGGAGGTACTGTACTGACTTTGTTTTTGACATTAGCATCAGCACCGTGCTTCAACAGCATCTCCAGCACTTGTATGACAGGAACGCAGGCATAGTACAATGGTGTTTTGTTATCCTGTGGGACGATGCATCGGTATGACGCACAGGCACAACATCATCATTATCATCATCATGTGGTACAGGTGCACCATCATGTGGGGGGTAAAGGAGAGCAAGAGGGAGGTACTGTACTGACTTTGTCCTTGGCATTAGCATCAGCACCGTGCTTCAACAGCATCTCCACCAGGTTGTCATGACCGGAATCGCAGGCATAGTGCAGTCGTGTTTTGTTATCCTGTGGGGTGATGCATCGGCATGACGCACAGGTACAGCACATCATTATCACATCATGTGTCAGTCATCATGTAGGAGGCAAAATGGCGAAGAGGGAGGTACTGTACTGACGTTGTCCTTGGCATTAGCATCAGCACCGTGCTTCAACAGCATCCCCACCACGTTGTCATGACAGTTACGGCAGGCGTAGTACAATGGTGTTTTGTTATCCTGTGGGACGATGCATCGGCATGACGCACAGGTACAACATCATCATTATCATCATCATGTGGTACAGGTGCACCATCATGTAGGAGGTAAAGGGGAAGAGGGAGGTACTGTACTGACTTTGTCCTTGGCATTAGCATCAGCACCGTGCTTCAACAGCATCTCCACCACGTTGTCATGACCGGAATCGCAGGCATAGTGCAGTGGTGTTTTGTTATCCTGTGGGACGATGCATCGGCATGACGCACAGGTACAGAATCCCCATCCATCATGTTGTATAGGTGTATCATAAAGGGGGAGCGAAAAGGGGAAGAGGGAGGTACTGTACTGACATTGTCCTTCGGCATTAGCATCAGCATCGTGCTTCATCAGCATCCCCACCACCTTGTCATGACCCGAATCGCAGGCATTGTGCAGTGGTGTTCTGACATACTATGGGATGATGCATCAGCATGACGCACAGGCACAGAATCCCCACCATCATTTTGTACAGGTGTATCATAAAGGGGGGCGAAAAGGGGGGCGCAGGTACTGTACTGACGTTGTCTTCGGCATTAGCATCAGCATCGTGCTTCAACAGCATCTCCACCACCTTGACATGACCCGAATCGCAGGCATTGTGCAGTGGTGTTCCGCCATACTATGGGATGATGCATCAGCATGACGCACAGGTACAGAATCCCCACCATCATGTTGTACAGGTGTATCATAAAGGGGGGCGAAAAGGGGGCAGGTACTGTACTGACATTGTCTTCGGCATTAGCATCAGCATCGTGCTTCATCAGCATCCCCACCACCTTGACATGACCCGAATCGCAGGCATTGTGCAGTGGTGTTCCGCCATACTATGGGATGATGCATCAGCATGACGCACAGGCACAGAATCCCCACCATCATTTTGTACAGGTGTATCATAAAGGGGGGCGAAAAGGGGGCGCAGGTACTGTACTGACGTTGTCTTCGGCATTAGCATCAGCATCGTGCTTCAACAGCATCTCCACCACCTTGACATGACCCGAATCGCAGGCATTGTGCAGTGGTGTTCCGCCATACTATGGGATGATGCATCAGCATGACGCACAGGTACAGAATCCCCACCATCATGTTGTACAGGTGTATCATAAAGGGGGGCGAAAAGGGGGGCGCAGGTACTGTACTGACGTAGTCCTTGGCTTCAATATAAGCACCATGCTTCAACAGCATCTTAACTGCCTTGACATGACCATTGCTGCAGGCCCAGTGCAGTGGTGTATTGCCATGCTGTGGGATGATGCAAACATGCACAAATTGAGAATTCCAAAGAACATCACCACACTTGGAGTGTAGCGAAAACGACACAATAATATTACCGCGCCATTGGATTGGGCAACAGCTCGAACATGATGCTGGTCCCAACTGTTCAACAGCTGCTCAGCCTTTTTGAGATTTTTTTTTAAGTACGCATCAAACAGCTGCTCTGCAGCAGCACTCATGGTAACGGTATCTGAACGGTATCTCTCGATCACCACCAAGCTCATGAGCCCCCTCCAACTGCAACTCACAACCCAAAAATCGGACTGGGATTTGACGACGGGGGCACGCATATTCCAAAACGGCAGACGGTCAGCGGGTCTTTGCACTTCCCTGCCTGGTGAACCAAGCGACTCACCTCTGTCGAATAGTTCTGGTCACGTTTGCGAGCGCAGGTGTACTTGCTTGCCCAAGCGCACACTGACGACTGTGAGGCGAGATCAGTGACCGCACTAACATGTAAATCAACCCAAACGCTCGGCGTCGCCACAAGGCCCCCAACCAGGAGAATCCCGTACCGAGCACAAGCAATCAGTCACCACACACCAAGCAAGACACGCCAAGCAGCCCGCCGATGCCGATATCGATCCAGATGCCAAAGAGGGGAAGACGAAGAAGAAGGAGAAGAAGAAGAAGATCAAAAGCAAATAAGCAGGCTGCAGAAGCAAACAACACACACACTTCTCTCTCTCTCTCAAATCTCTCTTTCTCTTTCTCTCTATATGTATCTCTCTCTCTCTCTTCACACACACACACACACACTCTCTCTCTCTCTCTCTCTCTCTTCACACACACA
>NW_001865063.1:24621-52927 GCF_000002865.3 Monosiga brevicollis MX1
CTGCATCTATCACAAGGGCAGGCAGGCACGAGGAATCACGCTTCCCGTGTGTACGTGCCTCTGTGTGTGTGTGTGTGTGTGTGTGTGTGTGTGTGTGTGTGTGTGTGTGTGTGTGTGTGTGTGTGTGTGTGTGTGTGTGTGTGTGTGTGCTGCGTGGCTGCTTTATTCGGGTGTGTGGCGCATTTGTCGGTTGGGCAGGAGGCAAGAGGTAAATGCACGATCTGGTTTTATGTGTGTGTGCGTGTGTGTGGTGTTGGCGGGAAAAGCAGGATTAGTGGTGAATGGGTTGGGGCGTGCCACCCGTGCAAAATGGGTGCGTGCACCTCTCATCGTGTGCGAAAGCAAGTGGGCTGCATTCACCTGACGAGCCTGCCTGATCACGAGGAAGACATCAAATGCATTTGCTTCGCATGTCTGCCGTTTTTTTTTTTTTTGTGCTTGTGTGCGTGTATGTGTGTGTGTGTGTGTGTGTGCGTGTGTGAAGTTGAATAACCAGACACTTTGGGCGTGAAGAGTAGTGAATGCATTCAATGAGCCCGTTACGGGATGCGATCATCAAAAGGGCATGGATTGCATTCAAATTGCGTGTTTGTTGCATTATGGCTGCCGTTTTTTTTTTTTTTTGGTGTGAATCCACGTCGTTCCACTTCATTTTTGGCGCGAAAAGTAGTGAGATGCTTAGGCGACTTATGTTTGTTTTCGGTCTTTGGAAAAGTCATGCACTGCTCACCTTTTCTGGTTTTTTTCTATGCCTAGGATGGCGAGCAGTGGCAGTGCAGACGAGCGATCCGGCGCCGCTTCGCGCCCAGCTAGAGCAACGGAAAAACCGAGCAAGGCTGGAGACAAACTGAGCAAGGCTGAAGACAAGCTTAAAAATGCTGAAGCCAGGCTGGACATCGCTGAAGCCAAGCTGGACAGCGCTGAGGAACGTGCCCAGGCGTCCATGGACGAGCAAGCCAATGCCGAAGTGAACGTGGCCAAAGCCGAATTGGGCGTGGCCAAGGCCAAAGTGAAGGTGGCCGAAGCCAAACTGGGCGTGGCTGAAGCTAATGTGGAAGCGGCTACAAATGATGGAGACCGAGCCCGAGCCGAATCAAGTGTGGCCAATGCCAAATTGAAGGTGGCCGAAGCCGAATCAAGTGTGGCCAAAGCCGAAGTGAACGTGGCCAAAGCCGAAGTGAACGTGGCCAAAGCCAATCTGGGCGTGGCTGAAGCCAAAGTGGAAGCGGCTACAAATGACAAAGACCGAGCCCGAGCCGAATCAAGTGTGGCCAAAGCCGAAGTGAGCGTGGCCGATGCCAAAGTGAACGTGGCCAAAGCCGAAGTGAGCGTGGCCGATGCCAAAGTGAACGTGGCCAAATTCGAATTGGGCGTGGCCAAAGCCAAAGTGGAAGCGGCTACAAATGACAAAGACCGAGCCCGAGCCGAATCAAGTGTGGCCAAAGCCGAAGTGAACGTGGCCGATGCCAAAGTGAACGTGGCCGATGCCAAAGTGAACGTGGCCAAAGCCGAAGTGAACTTGGTCATCTCGCGTCCACATTCCGCAGAGCTGAGCCATGTCTTTGAATCGTACTTGCAGACCTTGAAAGACGAAGTAGTCCGTGCTTCCCAGGCGCGGAATAACGCTGCGAACCCACCCATGGCGGCTGCAGTGAGCCCTCACCCCAGCAATCCTCTGGCGTGTTGGTGGCGCCAGCAAGTGCGGTCGTGTCCGGGGCTTCAGGGGACGGGTATCTAGACTATTACAATCAAGTGACCCGGAAGGGTCGATACAAAACAGCCGACGAGTCAGAGGTGGCCCCGTTCCGTTCGGAGCTCACGTCGGAGCAGGAAACCATGGCCGACAGCATTCCAAAGGGCCAGCGCACTTCGGAAGCAGATCTCCAAAACGCCTGGGATGACTTTCTCCAGAAGCAGACAAAGAATATCCCATGTCGCGTTTGTAGCTCTCCCAATGCTGCAACTCTGGACCAGTTCAAGCCCGACATTGTGTTGGGGGCAAGATACCCTTACAGGGATGGCAACATTGCCTGCATTTTGGAGCTCAAGCGCAGCACGAACAAGTTTACAGCTTCGGCTCTTGGCCAACTCTTTTCTTATTTAGATACATTGTTGGAGCTGTCTCCAGATCGACACTTCTGCTTTGGCGCGTTGGTGAACTGTTTCAACTTCCACATCATCCGGGCATATCGATGCCGCGGAACCGGCTTCATTCACTTCGAGACCATAATACAGGGCCATTTGGGGTCGGGCGCGCCCCTTGTCCGACTGCTGACCATGGAACCTAGTGAGCTTGGTTTCGTGGACTTGCGCGTGAACATTCCTGACAACGATGGGCAGCCATTGTATTACCATCCACACTGCTTTATCGGCAAAGGCAGGCATTGCGAGGCGTACAAAGGCATGTTTCAAGGCGAGACGGTCGTCTTCAAGATTTTCAAGAACGAAGCCGCCATGAAGCAGGAGCGTGACATGCTTAACAAGCTGGGTTTGGCTAAGGTTGAAAATGTGCCTGTCCTCAAGGGTTACTCGAAAGGGCACCCCTACTGCTGCGTCGTGACCCCTGTAGGCGAGGAATTTGCCACGCCTCCCACAAGACACGAGCTATCAATGCTTTTGGACGTGCTCAAGGCCGCGCACAAGGCCGGGCTTGTTCATCGTGACCCGCTTCCCCGCAACTATTTTCGAGTGGGTTCAAAAATCCTGTTCAACGACTGGGGGTCGGCTGAAGAGATTCGCACAGGCCAGCCAGTTGTACCCACTGGCTGGCCTTGTGAGCAAGCAGATGACATGATTGGCGAGGTTCGTACCGCTTGCTGCAGTGAATGTGGGAAGAATTGCAGTGTGCAAGCCCCCTCATGTTCGACTGGTTGTGGTTTGCAGAGTGAGGTGGTGCCCCAGTTCCGACATGACCTGGAAATGTTTGCAAAGGGCATCTTCTTGCGAATGGTGCGAAAGGGCGACTGGCCAAATGACCTGCGTAGCACTGATTTTTGGGATGAGGGTTACTTGGGATCTACCTGGCGACCTGTCTTGAACGCTGCTCGCTCGCTACCCGATTTCCTTACCGGCTCACCCGAAGATTTTGTGAAAAACCACGATGGGACATACGAGGGCTTCAGAAACATACTTTTGAAGTCCTATAGTCGCCTGCTCGCTCATGGGCCCACTTTGTTTTGAGCTGCTGCTTCAACTTTTGATGTTTTTTTTCTCTCCTGTCCAGCTCAAATCGAGAGAACATCGCTACAACGCTTTTTGGCGCTACAAATGACTGCCACAGGGTCTTAACATCTGTACATTGAGAGTGTCTGGGTAAACAAGTCATCAAAAGCTGGCACGCTTGCTGGTAGTGTCGAATTGGAGAGCCGACGAGCAAAGAGAAGCCAAAGTGTAAAAAAAAACGCGATGACAAATGGCAGCCGGGTCCTCAATCTGAGATTTCATGGCACGTCAATGTCAAGTAAACCTGGCCTCATTGACACCCTTGCCGTGTTGGTCATAAAGCCACCTGAGACGCCCTGTGACACACAAGCCAGCGATTAGTACACAAAACTGGAAAAAAGCGCCCTTGGCCCCTTTGCCAACACCACATGGCAGCCGGGTCCACCATCTCAAATTCCGTTGCACGTCGGAGCAAATCATACATAATCTCCGTCAAGTGCTTGTGGCGCTCGCCACGGAGTCGAAACTCACCTGGGACCACCTTGTAATACACAAGCCCTGACAGTAGTATCCCTCTCGAATGGCCTAAACTAACGTGTAAAAACAAACACTCCCATTGACACATGGCAGCCAGGCCTCTGATCTCAGTTTTCGTCTCACGTCAAAGCAAAGCACGCCCCACCTTTGCCATGTTCTTGGAGTGCTCACTGTCTAGTCCTCTCTTACCAGGGACCATCCTGCCACACGCCAGCCCTGGCATGAGTGCACCCCTCAAAACGGCCCATGCTTGAAAATAAAGCGCACCTTGACTTCTGCACCAACACCGACTGGCAGCCGGGCCTCTGTTCTCAACTATCGTCGCACGACAAAACAACAAAGCACGCCTCATTCATCTGGAACCATCCTGTGTGCCACAGCACTACCGTCAGAATCGTCCGGGGTGTCGCGCGCCAAAACTCGCAAAACGCATCCTTGCCCTCCGCTCTGGCAGCCGGCATCATGGATGGCATTTTCAACAACGGGCCGCAGATAGGTTCCTCACCTCCCTCCGAGCAGCTGTGTTTTGTGCCAATTATGAACAGGCTCCGGGCTCCTGGGCCTCGCTAGCGCGTCCATTGCGCACCAGTGGCCACGGCACCTCATGGTCAGATCGAGGAATTGTCTTGACAACAAATGGCAGCCCAACACGAGATCAGCAAGATGGTCGATCCAACACGGTTGCACGGCAATGTCGTTTAACTACCCGTTCATTCCTGTCGCAGCTTGCACCTCAACCACAACGACGACAACGCCCCACCAGGAGCACGCGCGCCGCTCATGGCCCCGTTTCATCGAAAAACCTTGTGTCCCAAGTCAATTGGTGCAACGGTCGCTGGGTTACAGTGGTCTCGAATAGGCTTGATCTAGGCGGGGTCGTGCCATGACTGAGAAACTCCGTGAAAAGCTCTTCTGACCATAGCAGTGTTGTGACGCTAGCTCGGCCCGCGGGGCAGCACCGCGTCTCAGAAGCAGCAGCCGAAAGTTCTTCTGCGTTGAATGTCAGAATTTTGTGCAAATCCGGCGCCACCGTGGTGTCAATGACCTCGGATGTGGTTTCGGGGGGGCTTTTGCCAACAGCATTGGGAGCGGCTCTTCGCGTAGCAGCGTGTTTTCTCGACCAAAGGCACACTGAAGCACGTCACCCGGTGCCTTGCACAGCGGGCCGGATGGCACAAGCTTTGAGCCGTTGTTCGCAAAACTCGAGCACGATTCTCGGCCCACCAGCAGCTAAGGCTGTCGCTGCACTAGTTGTGACTGCAGCTGCCTGATTCGATGGCAACCCTTCTTCTTTCGCCGAGGCCGGCTCCGGGCGACTCTGCTCTCGTCTTTGAAAGCAAAAATGAATTTGAGCTTGTGGCTCGCTTGACAGTTGTTGCGGGTCTTTTAGACATTGTTGAAGATATAATAATGTTCTCAATGTTTATTTACGCTGCATTTGAACCAGTTTGTGTAGTCTGACATTACTACTCTGCTTTTTAGCGTCGATGCACAAAAAAAAAAAAAAAAAAAAACTACAGACAGTGATTGGCGGACTCCCCTTTTAATTTTCTCAACCTCCTCCCCAGCTTGGCCAGAGGAGAATTGACGCAAGCTACTCTTCTACGTGCATCTTTCCACCGGATCGACAGCTGTCCCATTGTGCTGGCAGACTACACACCCTGCTTGTCCTGGGTTTGAAGTCCTGATCACCACAACGCCGAGGGATTCCATCTGAAAGTATACAAGCAGACGAATCGGCTGCGAGAGGCGCTTCGGCGGTTTGCGAGCAATGTGCATCTAGCAGTCATGGACCCCACCAATGCCGTCCTCGAGCTGTCACAGGATCAAGACCTGGAAGTTTCATTACTGGACAAGGATGACTCAAGCCAATCCGACCCTGATGCGTCTGCACCCGACTGTGAAACAGCATCGCTTTTTTCCAAGATTGATGCGCGGAATCCGCTACTTCTGATAGCTCTGATCGCCTTTTGCATCAATTGCCAGCCTTCCGAGCCCTATTTGGCTGCCTACCTCGATGATGTCAAGAATCTGACCGAGCAGCTTACGTCTGGCCCGCTGATACGTATGCCACGTTTGCGCTCTTCTTACCCTTGGGGCTGTTGACTGAGTTTGCGGGCTACTACAATGCCCTGGGCCTGGGCTTGCTCTGCCGACAAGGTACCCGTATGCTGCTCCTCTTTGGCCACGGCCTTTTGCCCGTCGTGCTCAGTCAGATCACATATGCTGCCTCCTCCGTCCTCAACACCGCGCTCTTTACCATCCTCTATACGGTCCTACCCACGGAGCACTTTGCTCGTGCCACGGGCTGGACGCGGGGTTGTTACCATTGCGGCAATGTGGTGGGTGCTCTCGTGGCTCAGGCACTTGTTTCATACGCTCATTGGCACGGGCGACGCATGGACCTACTCTTTGTCTTCTCCTGCATCATGACCACACTGGGCTGCAGCGTTTATTTGTATGGACGCTGGCGGTGCCCCGCCCTTGGGCAACGTCCCGACAAGGTCGTAGCCAGCGCTGCATTCCCAATTGTAAGATCACACCGTAGCTCTGGTTTTGGTGTGCTGGTACGGCGCCTCTGGCGAGACTATCAGGACCCCCACATGGCTTTCTGGAGCGTCATTTTCACGTTTGGCTATGCTGCCACCTTTGTCTTTGGCAACTACTACCAAACCTTGCTGACATACCACTACACTCATGTGCCTTATGGGCTGATTGAAGCAGTGCTGGAGCTAGGATCCGTGGCTGGTACCACGTTGGCAGCGACCAGCCGTGGTACTTGGGCTGTCCATGCACGACCACAAGCCATGGCCTGGCTCGCCACCTTGGTAGCAGCGGGTGCAACTTTTGCGGCCGCCTTCTGGCACGCGAAGCAGGGTGTTTTCATTGCTCTTATTGTGGCACAGTCTTTGGCGGCCCGGTTTTTGTTGGCGGCTGCCGCAACGCAAAGTGCGGCCCATCAGCGCTCTGAGCAATTTGCAGCCGCCACCACCGTCAATTCTTTCATTGGGCTGGCCTTGACCAGTGTGGTCATTGCGTGCATCTCAACTCGTCCAAATGCACCCACAAGTAATTACCTGGCGGCCGCTGCTACTCTTACCGTTGCTGGAACAGCACTGGCCTCGTTCGTTTACCGAGTTGTGCAGTGGCAGCGACAACGTGCGGCGCAGCGTGCTTCGATAATCAATGAAGGAACGTCGGCACAGAGTTGTAGCCTTGCGTTTGACCCTAGTCATTGTCGTTCCGCAGCCTGACCTGTGGTAGTCCGGTACCATGATACTCACTTGTAAAGTAATTGATGGCTGACGATGTTTGTGACAGAGCAAGTACATCAAACACACTTCGGTGACTGTGGTTTTTCATGACAGTAGTAGTTGCTCGCGAGGGCTACAGGGATGTTGACGCGGTCGACAACACCCAGCGGGTGATTGACGATTAGCTTGAGCGCCAGGAAGCCAACCTCGAGCAGCGGTGTCGACAGACCTGCGTGCCGGCCGTCTTTGGGCACATGCTGCGAGCGGAAGACAGGCATCATTTTTAGGCCCGGACATGCCAGTTTTGCCCATGATGTTCCATTCATGCTCTTGGATCTGACCTTTGATCTGATCATGCATGCGGATGTTGAAAGCAAGCGACTTGTTTAGGTTTGACTGGATGAGATGGCGAGGTTCCAGAGTCACAGCGCGGCTCAACAAGTACAGAGCTACATGGTGGTGGCATCTTCAAGAAGTGATCGCAATTGCCTTCTGGGGAAGACTTTTTGTGTCTGAAAGATCGCCTTTGAGCAGGAATGAAGCAGATTCTCTAGCTTATAGTTGAAAATCGTCTGGAGGAAAGAACTAGATGTGGCATTGAAGGTGATCAATTTTTACCCGTGGTCAACACTTAATGACCAAGCTGATCGTGACGTTCAGGCCGGTGGGTCAGGTTGATAATGATCTCTGCACAGTTCTGGAAAAGGAAAGCAAAGCGGTTGATGTTACCCAGATGTTTGTTGACTTTTTGAAGCGGTGTCAAAGTTAGAACACCGTTGTTAGCTTCATGTGATTTCAGGTGTTCTTTCTGCAAAAGGTGGACAGGGCAGCTTTCACGCTGGCTGATGGCAGCCAGCTGGTAGAACTCATCGATCTGCTCCAGGACGGGAAAGTCGCGAGCCGTGGCGTCGGGATGAAGTGCATTGACGTGTTCACGTCGCAGCACAAAGCATGGGTCGACAACTCGTTCTTCGATTGTTTGAGAGCCAATAGATTCCAAGGCGGTTTTCGCCTTGCCATACCAATCTTGGTCGTTCCTCACCATCTCTCTCATCCCCGCAACTTCTTGAGGCTTCACGAGCGATTGTTTGGCAACCACGCCCTCTCCTTTCAGCGTCTGGTAAACAGGTGCAAACTTTGTGAGAATGCCTCCAAGAAATTTGGGGCCTGGTGAATCAAAATCTTGCCCATGTTGCTTCAAAGGGAAAGGTCGCTTTGCCAAAGCACACGGTGACAGTGCCTCCTCAAGTACAAAGCCATCAGAATCAAACCGAACGCCTGTCTGACGGAGCTCCCTCTCAAGGCTTTTTGCCCAGGAACCTTGAGCCCCTGAATGATCCGGGAAAAAATATGGGGTGTCCACTGTTGAGAATTTCCACTGGCTTCGATCGTAACCAAGCACCATTTGCAGCCAGTTGGCCCAGTTGGATTGAGGCTCTGCCAAACCTTGCGCTTGAGCTGGTTGAAGCACGCCCGCAAGGTTTCTCACAGCCTCACGAGAAAAAAAATCGGGAAAAAAAGGTATCACAAAGTAGTGCGAAGAAAGCAGCGAGATCTTCGTGACGCCCCCAAGGGCTGGTGGAAGATCGAGCAGAATGGTGTGAATGTTGTAAGCTGCAGCTGTCATCCAGAGCAAGTGATACAGGACACCCAACTGGCGAACAAATCGATGGTCAGTGCTTGCCACTTCGAGCTGTGTGGATGCCAGGGCCATCTTCATGTGGCCAGGCAGAAGGTAAAGCCGTGGCGTCTGCTCCTCGCTTTTTTCTTCGTCGACGCGCTTGGACTTTTTTCGCGATGGCTCCCCACTGGCTCCGTCCCGGCTGCCAACAACACCGTCTTTGCAAAGCTTCAAGCGCGTGAGCGTGGCTGGCTCAAGAGCTGCTCGCTTTTTGTCGTCCAAGACGTTTTTGATGGCATCGTACACGTTCCAGTTGCTGACGCGATCGTAGTGGACATCATAAAATTTCTCGTAGTCCTCGGTCCCAAACTCCTTCAAAACGGTGCGACGCAATGCAAGTGCCGTCAGAGAGCACTGGGGATCCAAGTCGACGATGAGCACGCCAGGCACGTCCTCTGGCTTCCACAATGGCGCGTAAGGCTTGTGGCCAAGTGCGTCTGCGCCATGTTGAGCGTGGTGTTTCGCAAGCTCACAGCCAAGCGCAAATGTCGTGGTCGTCTTGCCCACACCGCCCTTAAAGTTGTACATGGAGATCATGTTGAAGGTGTTGAAATTCTGATAAAATCGCTTGCTCGATGTCTCAGAACTTGTGTCCAGCTCAATGAACTGAGGTTTGCCTGTTTTTTCTTCGACGCCAAGCTTCTTCCACTTGACTTTTTCATAAGTGGCAGCCTCTGTCGTGTTGTCCGCCACGGCTCCCTGGGCAGACGCTGACGCCATCTCGACAGTTCTCAGTCAACACCACGCCCTCCAAGTCAAGCTCGAACCGGCCAGGAAAAAAAATGCCAGTGAAACGTTTGAACACGTGTAAATGGTTCACCTGACCGATCGATCTCGAACCAAACATCGAGTCCGAATCACTCACTGATCGAACGAATCAATAACGTACACATGAGTCCCAGTTGATGAAGAATTCGGACTCGCAGTCACATGGCAGAAACCACCAACCACCACTGGTTCACATCATTGGTTTGGTTTGGTTTTGAATGATTGTCAGCATTTTGCTGCTGGTGGAGATGCGAGATGCTTTTGACAGCTGACTCTTGGATGAATTGAGCCTCTGCCACTTCTTCCTTCAAAGCAAGCAAGTTGACGAGCCTGCTCCTGATGGATGAGGAAAGGGGGGGACAAGACTTCTTCCTTCCCTTCACGCCCCACGCCTCCCCCCCCCCCAGCCGGCTAATCACACACAGGAAGAACAATCCGAGGTAACAAAGGCTTGGCAAGAATTGGATGGATCACCAAGGGCTCCAAACCGAATTTGAGTGGCATTGATGTCCTCAATCGGGTTGTTGCAAAAGTTGACATAAGTGCCAACGGATGTGAGTTGCGTAAAGCCGTGCACGCTCTGCAACGCGTTGTTGTCCTATTGCAGACACAAACGAACCAAAAATGGTGAGGCTAGGCACAGAGCTTCACATGGACGTGCGCCCACAATCTCACTCTGATGGAGAGAAAGCTGCCGATTGATGTGAGGTTGGCAAATCCATCGATGGTCACCAGTGCAATATTGGCCTAGTGCCCAGCACATCACTTGTAGAATGAGATCAAAAGCAGAACGCTCACGGGGAGTAGGAACCAAGCACCAACAAACCCGCATGGTAATTGACCCGCCCACGCTTTGCAAAGCGCCAAAGCCATCAAAGTCCGTGAGATTGATGTTTCTCTATTGCATAAAATTGATAAAGAATGAGTGGCACGCCCATGGAACTTGACACGCAAGATCGAATCGTTGGTGCGCACCATCATTGTCAGATCCCTGCCCACAATCGTAAGCGCATCCAGTCCGTCAAGGCTTGTCAATGCAAAATTAGTCTGTTCCAGCGACAATATACTCAAGCATGAGCAAACGGATGTTATATGTGGCCCTGACGAGCAATTGACGAACGTTGATGCTAAGGTCGAACGTCACGGCTTCCAGACGTCGCAACCCCCGCACTTGTTGCAGAGCACGGTTATTCTGTTTTTGTTTGTTGAAAAAGACAAGACCACAAAATTCAGGTGAGAACATGCCAAGCTTGATGGCTCAAGTGCGCGTGTCAAAGAGTCAAGACTGACCAGAATCAAGCCTGGCATGCTCTCACCTGAATCCTGAGATGCTGGTGGACGGAGCGCAGGGCAGCTAGGCCATCCAGATTGGTGAGGGCATGATTTGCCTGTACACAGTGTTGGCACTGTGAGAATGCGGGCGCAGGGTGTTGTAAGCAGCACTGGATTTGACAAAAAATATGCGGGGGCACTTGCAGAGATAAACGCAAAGCCCACGGTGGTGAGACGGTTGAGGCCGTCGACAGAAGAAAGATTTTGATTGTTCTAAGCATGCAACAGGCAGTCGTAATGAATGAAGATGCAAAGTGATATCAGGGCTGAATTGCGGCTCAACTTGCAATGTGTACCTGAATGTATAAGGCATTGCCAACGGCAGAAAGCGCCCCGAGGCCAGCAAGACTTGTGAGCATCGGGAGCCCCTGGTAGCGGTTGGAAATGAGACGAGCACCGTGCCTCGATGCAGGGAGATGATCAACGCGTCATGGAGAGCGGAGGTCGCACCTGAATGGTGACGGAGTTGACGACCAGGGTTAGGCCATGCAACCCATCAATGTGGGAGAGAGCAGCATTGTTCTGTTTTCGCAACCAAGCGGGGTGTGAGATAACGCAGTCATAAGAGGAGGCGAGGCGTGTTTGACATGGGCAGGGTACGGACACGAATGTAGAGCGATTGGAGTGAATCCGATGTCAGATTCCTCAAACCATCCAAATTGGCCAGGACGGGATTCGACTAACATGTAAAGACCACACGGGGTGAAGGGGTGAATGACTTTGCCATGAGGAGAAGAAAGGGGGTTTCGCCTCTTCAAGAGCCCCAGGGGTGGAAAGAAGTCGGTCAAGTGACCAACCTCGATGCTCATAGCTTGACCCAGCACGTTGAGGCGGCTTAGACCTTCAAGATTGGTCAAGGCGGCGTTATCCTAACAGAGGGCCCGATCATGCACCACGATCAGAAGAGACGCAGGCCCTGATGGAAAAAGTGAAAAATAAATAATCGGCGCACCTCTAATTTGAGGCTGCCACCGATGGATTGAAGACCACCGAGGCCATCAATGTTGGCGAGCAGCGGGTTGGACTGGTGTGGCGACAAGGACTGTGAATGCTAACCATGCCCGGCGGGTGCGGGCTTTTATTCAAGCTGAGACACTCACGACAATATGGACGTTTCCAGCAATGGTAGTCAGAGCTCGCAAGCCATCAAGATTGGCCAGGGCAGGATTAGCCTGTACGGGACCACAGCAAATACCAGAAGCAATGGGGTGAATCACACCGCGACGCTGACAAAAGTCTCAAGGTGCGCAGGGCCCGGAGGTTTCGGGACCTGGATGGTGAGATCCCCATTGAGGGTGACAAGGCGACCCAGGAATTGGTAGAGGCGGGGAGCGGTCAGTTCGGGACAACTTGTCAGGTTGACATGGCCATTCAGGTGCTGGGTACCATGGGGGAGGACAAAGCTGCAGGAGACGTTGCCGCTAAAGTCGACGACGAGCTGATCTTGTAACGTGTTGAGGCGCTGCTGGAGCGAGGCCAGAGCTTGGCGCTGACTGCGGAGCGTTGATACGATTGGAAGGTCGTTGATAAAAACGGCAGATCCTTCCGAGCTGTTTAAATGCAGATTGCCATGAACATCTGTAGCAATGCCACCGCTGCCAGCCGGCTCGCACCCGGTCAATGAGATCAAGCTCTGCAGCGACAAACAGAGGCAGAGCCAAGAGCCAAGCGCCCATTGGCCACTTTTCCGCTCGAATACCGTCAGCATACGTGCCATGGTCGCCCAGGTTGTGTTGTTATTGTTTTTTTTTTTTGGTCGAATGACACGGTCATTCGCTTCTGTTCACGGCCGCTGATGCCTGCTACGACCTGGCCCGTCGCCGCCGTCACCGCCGCCGCCGTCGTCGTCGTCGTCGGCGCCTTTTTTTGCTCAAATACGACAACAGTTGTTCTCAACGATAAATAAGAACAGGCTGTCTGTGTCATCAGTCTCCTGTTACATGTGTGCATTTTCCCAGAGTCACTTGCTCTTGCGCCCTCTTTGCCTCGCAAGCAAGCAACATTATCGTCACACTTCTCTCATTTTGCCTTGGGTTTTACCTTACCCAACGTTCAGCCTTGCATGCGTACCTCTGCGCGCCTCTTTTTCTCACATTTTTCTCTTCTCTGCACACACACACACACACACACACTCTCTCTCTCTCTCTCTCTCACACACACACACACACACGACGCGATGAGCTCGACAGCGCCGCCGCCGGCGTACGGCAGTGATGTTCCTGGTTACCAGAGCGGTGATCCGCCCCTTGAGGATATTATTGGCCCCGGCGAGGTTGGTGATTCTCGCTTCTCTTGAGGCGGGTGGACTCTTTTGCTTGGCTTGGCCGTTTTGAAATGCACGCTCACGTCCTGCTTCTCTCTTTCTCTCTCTCTTCCGCCCTCCCGCCCTCTCTCACTACGACATTCTGGTCGATGGATCGGATGCGTGGGATGCATGAAACACCTCGGACATGGGGCCGGATAGATTCCTTTGATGGTGACGCGGCCTTCGGATCCCCAGGCTGTGGGCAAATTTACTTGGTGGCGCTTCATGGGTCCCATGGTGGCCATTCCCTGCTTCTGGATTCATGCCCGTACGCACGCTTGTCATTGGCTTCCGCATCACTCGACTCGACCTGTTGAATGCAAGGCCTCACAATGGTGTGCGCGCCACCCGGCCCTTTTTTCCACTGATAGTCATCATGTGCCCCTGTGCTTTGAACGTACGCTGGGCTGCCGTTCGTAAGTGCGCGGCTGGCCCTAAAAACAGCACATGTGGACGAACCCTACCTGACAACGCCCCTTTTGTCGTTTGCTTCCTGATGCGCAGGCTCGGCTGAAAAGTCCATTCTTGTCCTGACCGATCGGGCCGTCTGTACGTTACACCCGCGATGCTTAAAGACGCGTCACATCGCGGCGCGTCGTCACGAGTGTTGTGCTGCCGACCCGCATCTGATGTCAGCCACTCGTAACATGGTGTACCTTGGCAGATGGCTGGAGCGGCGATACCCAGACATGCTGCTGCTGTCCCGGTGCCTGCACCACCGGCGCCCGCGTAAGAGCGGCCTAAATGCCGGACCCCTTATTTGTCCTCTTTTTCCTCCAATCCATGACCATTTTGGTCTTGGTCTGCCGTCTTGTCGCGCCTGCCTCACGATGTCTCACAATGACGATGGCGGACATAGACGACTTCGGTGCCTCTGGAGCGCATCACCAACGTCAACCTGCGCCGCCCTGGTCAAGGCTGTGTCAACTCGTGCATCTCCGACATCGGTACGCAGATCCGTGCCCCACTCACGTACCTTGGCTTTGTCTGGAAACCAACACGCGCCTTCTTGTTTTTTGATGTTTGGCTGCCGGTGGCTTTAGAATGCCTGGAGATTGAGACGGCTGGTGCAGCTGGACCACGTGCTGAGTTGATGCTCGTCGGCGCAACCGACTCGGAAGAGTTTAAGCGCCGCGTGCTCGAGGCCCGCCAATCTGACCGTGTCGCTCCTGGTGGCAGCGCCTCGGCCGTGACAACGGTTCAGCCCATGGCCACGAGCGCCAGCCCTCAAATGCGCCTCAAGGTCCGCCTCAACAGCAACCCCAGCAAGGTCAAAATTGTCCTGGTTCATGGTCAGTCCCGGTTTTCCTCTTTTTTTTTTTTTTTTCTTTGCTTGCTTCCCCCTCCCCCCGCTTTTTTTTTTCCCATATTCACGTCCTTAGCTTCCCTTGAGTATTTCCCCGGAGCTTTGAGATGTCAAGTGTGTCGACTGGCCCGCCCAGACTCACCCAATCACCACGTCAACTTCCATCACAGGCTCAACAGAGGGCATGCACAAGGCCATTGCCGACAAGTTTGATCTCCCTGCCGAGACAAAGATGCGCATTTTCCTCACCGAGGACGGTATCGAGGTTTGTAACCCGCCAAGCTCTGCGCCTTTCGTTTTGGACCGTCCCCGTGGAGTGACCTCAACACCAACTTGTCTGCGTAGGTGGATGGCATCGACGAGCTGTCCGCCGACGACAACATCACCGTCTGCCTCGGCGCTGAGCAATTTACCCAGCAGTAAAAAATGAGCCTCCACTGTTGACTGCCCCTTGTCTTGCATTCTTTCTTCCTTGGCTCCTCTTTGGTTTCTTCTTTCTTCTTTTCGTTTGCTCCTTTTATCCCCGAGAGTCTGCGCATGCGTTCCACGCATACAAATTAAGATTGAGCGCCTCACACCCTGTTCAAACGCAGCCCAATGCTCCCACCATCCCGACCTTGACCTCCCCTCCTCTTGCCATGTTTGCTTTGTTGATGTTTTCCTTTCAACTCTCTCTCAAAACTCTCTCTCGCAAAACTCTCTCTCTCAAACTCTCTCTCAAACTCACTCTGTCTCTCTCTGTCTCTCTCTCTCTCTCTCTCTCTCTCTCTCTCTCTCTGTCTCTCTCTGCCTCTCTCTGTCTCTCTCTGTCTCTCTCTGTCTCTCTCTGTCTCTCTCTGCCTCTCTCGTCTCTCTCTGTCTCTCTCTGTCTCTCTCTCTCTCTCTCTCTCAAACTCTCTCTCTCAAACTCTCAAACTCTCTCTCTCAAACTCTCTCTCTCTCTCTCTCAAACTCTCTCTCTCTCTCTCTCAAACTCTCTCTCTCTCTCTCTGTCGTCTTCCCAGTGATTTGCGCGTGGCAGCCCCCTACGCGGTGCTTTGCGGTGTGAGCGACAGGGGCGGATCGTTGGGCGTGATTGCATTTGTATTTGGCAGGTCAAGATGCTCCGCAGCATGCTGGCTGCTTGCCTGGTCTTGAGCCTGGCGTGCGCCAGTGCTCTGGTACGTGGGGGATGGCACCGCGTTTCGCCCCTCGCTCTTTGGGCTGATTGCACCTTGGCGGGTTGCTGTCCGTAGGCCGATCCGATGCAGCTCTTTATCGATCCTGCCAAGGGCAGCGACAGCAATGATGGATCGGCTGGTGCACCCTTTGCCACGCCGTATCGTGCGCAGGCAGCGATCCGGGCAGCACTTCCAAACCTCCCTGACGGTAGGCATCGTGTACACTGACTGGCTTGCTGGGCCCGATCGTGCAGCCCACGCCGCCTTCTGATGCATCCCGCTTCCACGTGGAGTAGGTGGTGTGGTTGTGACCTGTGCCGATGGCGTTTACGATCTCAGCGCCGCCCCCCTCTCGTTCAACGCCTCGGATCTGACGACCAGTGACAAACCGATTATTTTTCAGGCCGCACCCGGGGCGCAGCCCATCTTCAGGTACGCCCCGTCTCTGGCACAAGTCCCCGCGTGTCCCGGGCTTCGTTCGCTGCTGGCTCTCTGCACTCAATCTAGAAATCATCGCACTGCCCTTGAATCTTTCCAGCGCTGGGAAACAGCTGAACCCAGCCGCCGCCAAGACCGGCGACAGCGGCGTGGTCATGTTTGACCTGGCCGCACAAAACATCTCCGATTATGGCACCATCCCGTGCGGCTCCTCCCTCGGCTCGTGCCCAACCGCCAGCGTCGGCGGCTCTGGTGCGTTATAAATGCGCGCATGTCGGTCGGCTACCCGTCTTGACCGCCTCATAAATTGACACGCTGGGGACCTGTCGATCCGTGCTTCCGTGCAGGGCGAATCGGCTTGACGGTGGGAGACTCTAGTCTGCATCTTGCCCGCTACCCCAACATCAATGCCTCCACCGGCTACTGGCAGTTTGAACAAATCACTCAGGTGACGCTGCATCGGCTTGGCCGTTTATTCACTCGACTGTTTGGGCCAACCGGAGCGCCGCGCTTCACTACCAGTCACTCAGTCTCCACCGCTGCCCACTTTAGGTCAACGATCCCCTCAGCATCACCGTCAACACGGATCGCATTCACCAGTGGGCCAGCGAAGTGGACCATCTCTTTCTTCATGGCTACTGGAAATTTGATTGGGCAGACAACGTTGTCAAAGTGGAGAGCCTGAGCGCACCGGGCACCAACACCATGAACATCAGCTCCAATACCCCACCCGTGTACAACTTTGAGCCCAAGGCCCGTTGGTTTGCGTTTAATCTCTTGGCTGAACTCGATGCGCCCGGTGAATTCTGGGTCAACCACACGTCAGGCCTCCTCTACTTTATCCCCATCACGCCGTGGACCGGCCAAGAACGCGTCCTTGTTGCTGTTGGCAGCAACGTCCTCTTGGTTGGTATCCGCGCTTCTTCTCTTCTCTTTTCTTCTTCGGCTGCTTTGAGGCATTTTGCAACAGCTTGTCTTGCAGCTCGGGCTTGTAAATGGGCCCTTTTTGAGGTTTGGCTGCTCAGCATGTGCCCTACCTCCTGTGCCGCAGATCTCCGACACTGCCAACATTCATTTTGCCGGCATCAACTTTCAAGCTTCGCGGCAAAACGCAGTCGACGTGCGCAACAGCGCCAACGTTACCATTGCACACGGCACCGTCCGCAACGCTGGCGGCAACGGCATTGCCCTTTCCGAGGTGGTATCTTCCAGTGCGCTCAACATGACCGTCACTCACGCTGGTTGCAAGGGCATCACCATCTCAAGTGGCAATACAGCGCAATTGATATCGGGAGGTCAGTTTGATGGGTATGGCTCGAGGCTCATTTGGGCTGAAGCGTCTGGCTTTTCTCACGCACATCCTGCTCGTCAGACTCGAGCATCGTCAACAACACCATCACGCTCACGTCGCAGTACACTCGCACGTACAACCCGGGGATCGGCTTTAGCGGCGTTGGCAACTATATTGCTTACAACAACATTACCGACCTGCCGCATGCCGCCATCCTGGGCAGTTGCAATGACTGTCTATTTGAGCACAACTACATTGCGCGCGCGGGCTTTGAGGTGGACGATTCAGGTTGGCAGCGCTATACCATGCTCCCGCGTTGAGTTTGTGCTGCATGTGACTCAGCATGCATCGTTCTTGTCTGTTGCTGCAATGCGTCATAGGGGCCTTTTACACGGGCCGACAGTGGACCGCGCGAGGCAACACGGTCCGCTTCAATCGCTTCGAAAGCATTCGCACGCGCGTGCCCGTCTACTTGGGCTCGCCTTCAGTCCAAGGCGTTTACCTGGATGACCAGGTACGACACCCCTGCTACCCCAACACTCGTAGACCAAACAGTCTTACGCGCCGATGAATCTGGTTCTGTAGATGAGCGGCTATGAGGTGTACAACAACTCGTTTTATGACTGCCAGGTCAGTTACGCACTGAAAGCCCCATGCCCAGTGCCTATATCCCCAAGACCCCATTTGGACAATTTTCTCACCTCTGGCTGGCTATTTCCTGTGGTCGGGCCCGTTCTCAGCTGGGCGTGCTGGTTGGCGGAGGTCGACGTAATCACGTGTACATGAACACGTTTGAAAAATGTGACACGGCCATCCACCTCGATGACCGCGGTCTGACCTGGCAGCCAGAAATGTGCGTGCCCAATGGCACGCTGTACGAAGGGCTGATGGCCGTCCACTACCGCGAGCCCCCCTACGTTCAAGCCTACCCGGAGATTGCCAGCATTCTTGATCTGGTCCGTTCTCGGTCTCTAACTGTTTCTGATGAGCTTGGTTCATGTGATTGGCTGGCTCACGACAGGGACCCTCATGGTTTTTGATGACTGAATGGTGCCCGCCTATTTTTGCAGCTTCCCTGTCATCCCACTCTGAATGAGATGTGGGGCAACACCGCCTGCTCGTGTGGTCAGCTGTATGACTTTGACCCCACACAATACAGCCAATGGATGAACCTGATCCTCAACAACACCAACACCAGCGACACAGGTTGCGTCGCACCCCTCGCCTAACCCCGGTCTTTTGATTGGTCAAGGTGTCCCCAATGCACTCTCTTGAGCCCCTCTCTGTTTTGCTCGACCCCTCTCCTTCAATCGATCTCACAGTTTTTTCCCGTGCAACACCCACGAGATCCCACTCCCAATCGCGTACAACTCTGAAAGCGCCTCACGCTCCCAGGCTTCCTACAGACACACACTCACTCGCACACCACACTCACTCGCGCGCGCACACACACACACAGACAGGGACCTTTCTCTCAGACTCATATGAAAAGTCGCATAAAACCTCTCTCTCTCATTTCAAAAATTTCTGTTTTTTTTTTTTTTTTCTTTTTTTTTTTTTATGGAGGCGGTACCATCGACGATGGAGCTGCCGGCGGCGGCGGCGGCGGCCATGGCAGTTGAGGACTGGGGATCCGCTGCAGACGTGTTTCTTCAAGCGGCACGGGCGCCAGCGGGGCAGGCATCGACCCAGACACAGGCCCGTCTTTTTGAAATGGCGGCCCAGTGCGGCCTGCAACAGGTGAAAAGCCCCCCTTTCCCTCTTTCCCTGGAGCAGGTCCGCTGCCAGCTTCTCACATAACCCATGCCTGTTCGCCGCGCTCATCATGCCTTAGGATCACGAATCGGGCTTGACCATGGCAGTCAAGGCGGCAGAGCAGGCCGTTGCCCTTTGTCCCTCATGGCCCACCGCACACCTCACTCTTGCTCGATCGCTTCGTGAGGTCTGCAGCCGCATTGGTCGCGCCCTCACCTCTATCGCACTCAGTCTCACGTGCGTCGTCGCACATGACCACCTGTCCTTCTCCCCTTAGACTCGAATGCTGTGGGCAGCGTGGCAAGCATACCACGACGCGCGCGCCCTAATGCTGGCCCGATCTGACATGGAGCCGGTCCCACCTTCCGAGCCCGAAGCCAAGAAGAACAAGCCAAACCGTGACACAGAGCGCGAGGAAGAGCTTGACCAGCTTCTTGCAGAGATGGAAGATCTCCACCGCCTGCTCCAGCGTGATTTGGCCCATCAGACAGGCTGCGATACCTTGATGGGCATGTGTCTTTGGGATGCCAATGCCGGGCGTGGCACGAGTGAACCGCCGCCGGGCCCAGCCGCACGAGTGTGGGAATGCGGCATTCATTTAGCTCAATTGCTGACCGAGGCCACTCGCCTGCCTGATGCACCATTGCCAGAGAGCACTGCCGCGATATCTCGGCGTGCTGTTTGCGGCTGTATGGCCAGCTCGGGCCCATCCCTCGTCACAGCTCTGCGCAAGCACTTGTCTCCGTCATCCACGAGTAGGGTTGTACGGGTGCTAGAGCTTGGGTGTGGCATGGGCCTGGTGAGCATGGCCGCTGCCGCCGCTGGCTGGTCCGTCACGGCTACCGATATGCCTGACATTGTAGAAGGTGGCATTCTATCACGCAACGCCACCACGGCCACTCAGCGGGGCCCGGGCAGCATGACCACTGCGCCCTTGGACTGGCGTCAACCCCTGGACGCCTCGTTGGCGTGGACAGCCTTTGAGCTGGTTCTTGGTGCTGACTGCGTGTATCACCCAGCGGCGGTGGAGCCCTTCATTGCGACGCTTGTTCGCTTGCGTGCTGAGCATGCCGAGCCACTTCCCCTGGCCCTGATGCACAAACACCGGCGCGAGTGCACAGCATCCTTGGTCGCACATCTCAAGCGCCTGTGCCCGGATTTGGTCGACCTCCAACTTCCAGCAGATCATCGCTACCATCTCTTCCTGGGCACGTTGGCCTGAATGACGGCCGGCATCGACAATTGTCGTGTCAGGATTTCAATTCCATGGGCCTGCCGTGCAGGCTACTTGTCGTTTTTTGTTTATGTTCTTATGCAAATGCATCAGACTGATTGCGGGAGGCTCGGCCAGGCCGCTGTGCTGGTGCGTTGGGATAGTTGCTGGAAAAGACCTAAACGAGCAATAAAGCGGGTCCATGATTTAGCCATGTGAGGACGCTGTGCGTCCAATTGACAGCAGTATGCACGTGAACAACCACCCGCCCAAAGCCGACCGGTCACGCACGTCTTCTTCCTCGTCGTCATCATCCACGACGCTGAGAGGTGCTGCCAGAGAGCGGCTGGTGTACTTGATGTTCGTGCCAATGGTGCGCATGCGTCGTTGCCGGCGGCGAAACAAAATCTAAAAACGGCCAATCATGTGCGCGAGCTAATTGAGTGAGCAAGCAAATTAGGCGCGCAAGAACACATGAGCGGCAGGCTGACGCACGAAGAACGTGGCCGCGACGGCCAGGGCAAGGCAAATGGCGACGACGACGGCCGTCACAGTGAGGTCGCGCTTGTTGGCAGCATCCGCGCTTGTGGGATCAATCGTGGAGGCAGGCACATTCTTGGTCGTCGTGCTGCTGGATGCTCGAGTCGTGGGTGAAGGCGTGGCTAGTAGCAGGAAGAACCCCTGGGTCAGCTCATGACGCAATGGCAGACACTAATACCGGACGACGACGGTCGGGATGAATGCGACATTGGCGCACCGGCTTGGCAATCAACGGTCATGTCAGTAGGCAATATGGGAGACATCACTTTGACAAATTCCTGTGCACGAGAGGGAATTGCTGGTAAGTCCGCGAGTGCGACACAGATGGGTCGATAGGGCTTGTTTACCCACGAACCGAGAGTGGGCAGTCGGAATGCTCGCAGGTTTTGACAGTGAGCGTGTGCCCTGGATGCTCTGGCGCATCGATGGCACTCTCGTTCTTAAACACAATCTGAGAACCACAAATGTTGATGTCCGGCTTGAGATTCTCAACACCACTGAGGGGTCAGGAAACCAATTCAAAGTGCAACCGGAGAGTCGACGTACCCGGACAAAGGGGGTGTCATCCTCAACGTGCAGTTCAACGATCAAGCAAGAAGCGTAGGGTGGCGCACGAGCGCTGCGTCACGAGCAAAACAAACCAAACATGTTGACACGACGAAACAGCGCCGGGTATCGAGTGGCGTGAGGCCCAGGGGTAAGGCAAAAAGAAATGTACCGGAAGTGGTCAGTCTGAAGCGCTTCAAGTACGGCGGCAAGGTTGGTATCGTGGCCCGAGTAGAGGAAAACGCGGGGCATAGATGAATCCTGGAGTGCAGCTTGCATGTTTGAAATCAGCTCTTGTAGCACTGGCCCTACAAGGTTAAGCGATGAAGGCATGATGACTTGAGGCGTTGTGGAGAGATGGACCAAGTAACCCAGCCCTAGTTTAGGGTGGCATACCACCAGAGAGGCGCCGCTTGGGCACCGAGTCAAACATGGCATACATGCCCCAATCTTCAAGGCTCTGAGGCAACCGGGGTTGGTGAGGTGAAGTGAGGCGCAAACATGAGTGAGGCGCAAACGCAATCACGTACCCGGAGGAGGCTGTAGCTGGCCTCACCCACGTCCGAGTGGTTGGCATAGTCGGGCATACTCAGGTTGTGCATTCGGCGACAGAGCAAGGTGTCTGAAATCTAAGAGCGGGCCCATGGGCCAAATGGGCCAAGAATGAAGTTCCAGGAAAGGGTCTCATCTCCTTGTGGGGTCTCATCTCCTTGTGGGGTCTCATCTCCTTGCGGGGTCTCATCTCCTTGCGGGGGCTGGCGCGAGTGGGTGGATGCAAAATAGACTTGAGTGGCATGGCGTACCTGCCAGAGAGAGTCAAGGTCCAGGGGCGCAATTTGGCTAATGGGCTCGAGGGCGCTGAGGTATTGGGCAACCGTGCAGTTTTGGTCGGCAGGAAGATGCACGGCCTGGCAAGCGAGGGGGTCGACGATTTGGTTGTTCTTGTCATGCCAGCCCTGGGTCTGGTTCCAGTTGGCCTCGAGCTGATCATACCTCGGACAGACGCCCTGGCTCCATGAGCGCAGGAGCAAGTCGTCCTCCACGGGCCGCGTGTGTACCGGGACGGGTCGCCACAGAATGTCAGGGGGACCAAGCACCGATGTCTCAACGGGGAACCAGCCCGCCAGCTGAGCCTGGGCACTCATGAGGGTTCGGTCTGCGTCTGTCGAGCGCACCACAATCTAGTATGCGCAACAAGACCAAAACGGCTGTTAAGTGCGGCGTTTGTGGGAAGCACCTGCATGGCGTGCTCAGAAGGCAGAGAAGGCAGGGGTGCTGCGCAGGGACTCTCGGACCCTGACCTGCTCATGATTGTAAGCGGCATCGATAAAAGAAAGGTCCTGAATGTAACGTTTGCGAAAATATGCGCCGACATTGTAATGCATTTGCATGCCCAGCGCTGTGAGCTGGCCATAGCCCTCGGGCCAGTCACTCGGCTGGGACACGCCGGGCAAGTCTCGCAGCGCTGTGCGGTCACCGTGTCGAAAGAGCTATAACCCCGCGGCCATCGCCACCGCGCAGAGTGAGTGAGTTGAAGGCGCAGGAGAAAGGTGAGTCAGCAAGCAAAGCGAGGGTGGACGACGTACAATCTGAACCAGTTTGAGCTCGCCGAGGACAAGCGGAAGCGCAGTCAAGAGCAGGCCCAGCCCAGCCAGGCGTCGCAGCGACGACATGCCCACTGGTCTTTTCCGTCGGGGCCAGGATGGGGGGGAAGAAGGAGAACGAGGACGAGGACGAGGACGAGGGAGCAGCAGGAGGAGCAGCAGGAGTAGGAGGAGGCGGCGGCGGCAGAGGAGCAAGAAGGCGCACCGTCGCGGGGCAGCGCGCGCGACACACACACACACAAGAAAAAAAAATAAAAAATTGAAGAAGAAGATGCAAACATGTACACAAAGTAAAATACTTACAAGTACGGGTTCGACTTGGATTGTCTCACTGCGTTCGTCCGCAGAAAGATGTGGGATGTGTGCATGCATGCAAGTCTGTTGCTGTGTAGTTGACACACCACACACACACATACAGACTGAGCGCAGTGGAGCCGCATTTCTGACACGGTGCGCGGTGGCCGTCAGGTGCAGTGCTGGCGTGGCCCAGCGGAAGACACAACTTTTCCCCTGGTCGTTCAGATCACCAAGGCTCTGAGAGATACCTACTGCGCTGGCTTGCCACGATGGCAGGCGGCTCATATGTCTTGCCAAACGGCGCGCCTGGCAGCGCCATGGCTCAAACGTTGGCTTTGGCGCTGATCTGCCTATTCGTGCCGCGGGCGCTGGCCAAGCCGTGCCCCGACAATGCTCTTTTTGTGTATAGCTATGCCCATGACGGTGCCTCCCATTGCGCTTGCCTTGAGGGTTTAACCTGTGCTGGCAGCCAGTGCACGGTTGGGGGTCCCAGCAACAAGCGATATGGCTTTTACCACACCACGAAGCATGCTGGTTTTGATGCGACCTGCGAGGATTGCTTTTGCCTCGCCCCTGATCAAAGTCTGGCCCAGGCGCGGGAAAAACATCCCTTTCGCACTCTCCGTGCCACCGATGGTGGCCTCCTGCGCGACTTTCCCGACCCCCTGTTTGACGCCACCTGCCGCGTACGTTGGCGCGTATTGCGATGCCCTGGTTGCTTTTTCTTGCCCAGCCCGTAACTCACGCAACAAGTGCGCGTGCTTTTTTTTTTTTTTTTCTTCTTCCTCTCTCTGGCCCAAGGTGGCTGAAACCAGCACACCCATTCCGCGACCTCGGGCCCTGGATCGTGAGAAATGGCTTCATTTCCCAAAGGTCAGGCTCTCCCCGGGCCCATCCTGGCTCTCTATTGAACCCTGCTACTGCTTGATACCTCTTCTTGAATATTATGCTGCCCTCGTGTTCAACGACTCGAATTTGTCCCGTGTTCGTGCCTGCTCGTCTAGGCGGGATCTAGTTTGAGCTCCACCATTTACAATTACGCGTGTCGGGATTTTCCAGGCCAGCGCACCTTTACCGACTTGAATGACCCTGGCCTCGCCGCTTATGAGGTCAGCGCTCTTGCTGGAGGCCCCACTATTCAGTCGACCACTCTGGCTCGGACCTGCAACCCTTCTCACACCCGGCACCGACTGCTGTGTAACGTTGAACATGCCAGAACTCGACGTGTCATTTCTGCTGGAATCCCTGCGGAACCAAGTGCGGTGGTTTTACACACTGGGCCCCGCACGATGGTCTAAACCGGAAGCGGGTGGGCCGCAACGGTATGCGCGTGTGTATCTGCTCTTGTCTTGTTCACTTTAAAGTCACACACGGAGAGCTCACGCGCATTTCATTGTGATTGCTCGGCAACTTTTCGCCGGCTCGACTGCCTGAGGTAGGCGAGTATTTTTTGCCAAAGCCTTTCAAGGAAAAGCGCTGTGTGAGCCAGCTGCAGGGGTGGATGCAAGCGCACTATCCACTGAACAAGGTCCAGGCCGTGAGTGGGACGGTCATGGCCATGTTCCGACACCCAGCCAAACGATTGGTGTCCGCCTTCAACTATGGCCGGCATTCATTTGGGATGAATCGTCTGGAGCGGCTGCGCCTGCTCAAGACGACCGAGACGCTGGAAGGCTATGTCAACTTTCCTGGCATTGCCTCGTGCATGACCAAGATGACGTTGGGATACAATTGCGCACACTACGTGCGCCTGGATGAGAGCCACCTGCAAGAGGCCAAATCGCGGCTGGAAAAGGACTTTGCCTTTATCGGCCTCTCCGAGCATTGGAACGCCAGCGTGTGCCTTTTTCATCGACAGTACGGTGGTGCCATGCACCAGACCGAGCTGGCGAACCTGCGGCCAGGCACGGACATTAAAGCCACCACCACACCAAGCCCGGGCGCCGCGCGCCGCCGTCTTTTGAGTCTGGATGGCTATGACCCGGAGAATATTGGAGAAGACGATGACCAGGACGATGCGGTTGAGGATGCGCGCGGAGCCGAGGGACAGGGCGCAGGTCCCGTCAAGCCGGACCTCTTTGTCCCGGGCGTCTCCTATGAAGAGGGCATGTCCCGCGTCGAGCGCAATCGCAACGTGGCCCAGCTCAGCAAGGTGCCCAAAACGGCCAGCGCCCAGCTGCGACGCGAGCATGACCCCTTTGACTTTGCCCTCTATGAAGTGGCCGACTACCTCTTTCGCCGCAAGCTCCAAGAGTATGGCTTTCGCGACGTGGCCGCCACCCCAATCGACTAGGAACCCATCGTACCCACAGCCGCGTGTTTTTGTTTGCTTTTTTTCTTGTTGGCTTGTTTGTTTGTGTGGGTATTGGCCCTTGTTCCGGGTAGAGCACGGCCAAGCTCCGAGCAACTGGCACGCAATCGATGCCCATCCTTTTTGTTTTGCTGCACATTTGCTCACCCCTCTGTATGAGTAGGAGGTGACTGAGTCCCGCTTGTGACCGCAGAGCTCTGCCTGATCATGTGCAAACTTATGCCTGTACCCATACCCATGTCTGTCTGTGTCTAATGGCCTGACCCCTGTGCGCCTGCGTGATATAACATTTGTATCCCTCTCAGCCTCTTGCTCTCAGACGCTCGCTATCAGACGCCGTCTCTCTCATCTCCCCCTTTCTCAAACCCTCTCACTTACACTCTCAAACCCTCTCTCCAATTCATTTCTGAATCTCCCTCTCTCTCTCTCTCTCAAATCTCTCTCTCGAATCTCTCTCTCTCTCGAATCTCTCTCTCTCTCGCATCTCTCTCTCTCTCTCGAATCTCTCTCTCCAATTCATTTCTGAATCTCCCTCTCTCTCTCTCTCAAATCTCTCTCTCAAATCTCTCTCTCTCTCGAATCTCTCTCTCTCTCGCATCTCTCTCTCTCTCTCTCTCGAATCTCTCTCTCGAATCTCCCTCTCTCCCTCTCAAACTCTCTCAAGCTCTCTCAAGCTCTCTCAAACTCTCTCAAACTCTCTCAAACTCTCTCAAACTCTCTCACTCTCTCAAACTCCCTCACTCTCTCAAGCTCTCTTTCTCCTCTCTCACTCTCTCCTCTCACACTCCCACACACACACACACACACTCTCTCTCTCTCTCTCTCTCTCTCCTCTCTCCATTTTTTTTCGACTTGTGGGGCAGGATGGTGTGTGATGGATGAGCGTGTGGGCACCAGTTACGGGGGACGCGAGGGTGAGCATGGCGGCAGCAGCGGTGCCGAGGGCTTTGGGCAATGGCGCCGAAGCCGCGTCCGAGTTTGGCGCAGAGGGACCAGCGTATGTGCGATATTTGGAGGATGAGCTAAAGGAGCGGACGACGCGGCGGGTGGCGGTGGTGTCGGGGGTGCTCTGCTTGGTCGGGGCGCTGGCTTATACGCTGGGATCGATTCAGTTTTACTCGTGGGTGGACAATGGCTTGGCGGGGGGCTGGCTCTTTATTGCGGGTTCGGCCTGCTTTACCAGCGCCGCGCTGCAGGACTGGTGCCTCTTGCACGCTGGGGCTCGGCACTTGGCAGCCCACGATACCGTGTTGCCGCTGCTTCTGACAGAGGGCAGCGAGGCACACAGCCGGTCGGGCACCGCGTGGACGCGCTCCAGCACCCAGATGCATCGGCCCGCCCGGTGCTGTCGGCCTTGGTCGTTGCCCACGCACATTGTGACAGTGACCCTGTGCGCCAACATTTGCTTCGACGTGGGCAGCGTGTTCTTCTTGCCCCGCTTCGCAGCTCAACTGGACATTGGCTACTGGCTCTTTATCATGGGCTCGTTTTTGTACATCCTGGCCATTCTCCTGGAGGAGGGGCGGCGCTTTCGCGAGCACGGGGTGCCCTGGCGTTCTTCCCGGCGCGAGCTGGCACTGACCGTTGCAGCGACAAGTTACATTGCGGGCTGCGCCATTTTCATCGTGGGGTGCACATGGCCGCTCGTCACCACCCGAGCACCCGACACGGGCATTCATTGCTTTGTCTGGGGCTCGTTGGCCATGGGTGCTGGCGCCCTCATGGCCCTGTCGGCCGTCTCCTGTGCCCCTCCACCTCCTCCTCCGGACACCACCTCTTTCTCCGGCCTCATCAACCCATGAGCATGCGGCGCTCCCCCCGCACCATGTGATGTGGTGCGGAACCCCAGCCGTACGGCTATACCTGTCTTCTAGAGGACTTTAACTGATTACCTGCCATCTCTGCTGAATCGATTTCCCAAGACCGGATGGTTATTGTTTTTCTCAACCCCCATAGCGCGCAGCCAGCTGCGATGGCTCTAGAAGAGTCTGGGGGGGCAGCTCATGAGCCCCGGCCTGGCTCGAGCAGCAATCCATTGCCAGACCCAAACATCACGTGAGCTCTAGTCTCTCTATAGTAGCAGCAGCAATTATGCCGCATCCGGATCACATGCATTCACCCCAGGGCCACAAACACCGGGCACAACAGCCACAGATACCAGCCTTGATGGCTGGATCTGCTTTCCACGAGGCCAGTGGCAGCCAGCCAGCCAGACAGACAGACAGGCACTCCATCAGCCCCGCGCCATCGACGCAATGCTATCACTTGCTCGTCACCTCATTAACAGTTAAAAAAAAAATTAAAAAAATCAATTTTTCTGTTTTTTCGTCTTTTTTAACTTTTTTTACTTTTTTTTTCATTTTTTTTTTTTTTTTTGGAAAGTGCTCGAGAGGTGTTGCGATGGCAGGCGCGTCGAGCAAAACGTCGGAAATGTCGGGCATGGGCGGGCCAGTGGGCTCGACGGAAGGCCAGCTGAGTGGGCTGGACGTGCATGCGGCGGCTAATCGTGGGGACATTGATAAGCTGCGGGCGGTGCTGACGGCGGCACCCGACTTGGTCGATCGTCCCGATGAGCTCGCCTTTAGTGCTTTGATGCATGCTGGCCGTGACAACCGCACCGGTACGTGACATGCTCGGGGCTCGGACGCGCATGGTGGACTCGAAAAGCCAGTCAACCCCTGCTGGCCACTTGCCCTCGACAGGGCAGCGCCAAACTCGCATGGACCTTTGGTCAATGCTTCACATGTCAAGCATTCCACTGCGCACTTGTACTGCCAGAACACTCACTGGTATTCTACCCCCCCCC
>NW_001865063.1:52977-60714 GCF_000002865.3 Monosiga brevicollis MX1
GTTTTTTTTCCCCCCCCCCCCCCCCCCCCCCCCCCCCTCTCCTGACTGTTTGTTCCCCTATGCCGCCTGATGTCTTCAGCTGTGGCCCAAGTCTTGCTCAACTACGGAGCTCGCGTCAATTTCCAGTCCAACAGCGACAAGTCGGCCCTCATGCTGGCTGCCATCGAGGGCCATGTGGACATGATTCGTCTTTTGCTTGACAACAACGCCGATCCTCTGCTCGGCGACCGGGCTGGCTCCATGGCCATTCATTTTGCGGCCGACTTTGGCCATGCCCCCGTCGTTCAACTCCTTCTCGAGCGTGGCGTCTCTCCCAATGAACGGGATGGCAAAGGCTGGACCCCGCTCCACCGCTGTGGTACGTTTACTCCCTCTCCTTCTCCCATTGGTCACTTGTGGTTTTTTTTTTTTTTTCGGGGCCTCCTCTCCGCGTCTCGCCCTCCCTCTCCCTGGTTTTCTCTCTCTCTTTCTCTCTTTCTCTCTCTCTCTCCTTTTGCACTTCTCCTCTTCAGCCGTTGCTCTGCATGCCCACTCTCATACTCGGCTCGCACATTGTTGATAGCTTCGTTGGGTGGCTCGGCCGAAGTGGTCAAGGTCCTGGCACATCATGGTGCCACGGTGGACGCCATGGAGCCAAACGGCAACACACCCCTTATTGTATGGCCCAAAACTCCTCCTTCGGCATGGTCACGGACCTTTTGCCCTGATCAATTGCGCACTTCTCACCTGTTGTGTGTTGCCATTACCAGGCGGCCACGGTCAGCAATCGCCTACAAGCTGTCAAGGAGCTTCTGAAGCAAGGCGCAGACCCCTACCTCAAGTCTCGCACCGGCAACTCAGCCCGCCAAATTGCTCTCAACATGCGCCGCTCTGCCCTCGCTGCCCTCTTGCCTGAGGACAGCTAGAGCCAGACCCGGCAAGATAACATGCCGCCCGACCTTCTCATCACCGCCATCTTGACCTACGCTCCCTTCTCTTTCCTGTGGTCCTCCCTTCTTCGTCTGCAGGCGAGAGATAAGGCGTACATGTCCGTGCGCCGACTGTACTTTGTCCTTTGAGACTTGATCTGCGCATCAAGACCAGACCCTCCGTCTTCATTCTTCTGCGAGAAAAAAAAAAACCTCCCCCAAAGACGCCCTTGTTTCCGTTTCTGTTTTTCTTCCTTTTGGACCTGTGTGCCACTACAAGGCACGCACTGGAGTGTGCTTACTTCAACGAGAACCGACAAGTGGCCCTGCGCGCCGACAATAAGAGTGTGAAAAGTCGTTATGACCTGTCGATTCGCTGGGCCTATAATTGACACGTGTGAGCGAGTGTTCCCATTCCGAGTCGGCTCGCCGGTCACAACATTACCCAGCACCCAGCCATCACCCCGCAACCCACTCATGACCCATGATATGACGATGCGCTGCGAGATTGAGAGAAAACAGCTGAAGCTTGAACGTGAATTAAGCCAGGTACAGCAAGCCGATCCCGCGAGACGGATTACGGGAGCGAGCAGTCCTGCCACGGCTGGTACGTCACAGACAAGAAGTAGCAATACCATTGGAAAGCGTTTTGGCTGTAGATGGAACTGACATTGCGGCACGGGCATGAGCAACCATGTGAGGTCAGCAAAGGCGATGTGGCACGATGCAAGCGCATGCACAAGAGGCTTGATCCAAGAAGAAGAGCAAGCGGAAACCTACATGTTACGCGTCTCAATCGAATCATCGTATGCCAGTGCCTGGTGGAAAGTCCAGTTGAGGGCATGCATGTAGTAACTACCCGACATTTCGCCGGTGCGGTCCATGCCTGCGTCCCACAAAAAAAAAAAAAATAAAAAAAAAAAAAAATAAAAATAAAAAAAAGATGTGTCGGTTAGGCCCGCTTGACAGCTATCAGCAAGAGACGCTCGTCCAGCGATAGGGCGCGGACAGGCCGACAGCAAACGCACCAGCTTCGCAGTGAATGTAGGCCACAATGGGACCATGAACCTATCGACACGCCAGTTGCAAATGAGTCAAAAGCAAAGAACCACAATTCGAGCGGCAATTGAGCGCTGGGCATGGCGACGAACAGTTGTGCTGTTGAGAAGGGCATCGATAGCGCCCATGCGCTGGGGCAGTTTGTCCATTTGCCAATGGCTGAGGTTGCGAGCCAAGGCAAGGCGGGCCTCGACGGGCAGCTCCTCGGGATGAACGACGTCGCCGACGGTCAGCCAGTTGATGTACTACAACCAAACGTCAACAAGGAAAGAATGGAAAAAAAAAAAAACCCCCCCCCCCCCTCGTGAGCACAGGCCAGAAAAAAAGGGCAGACGCCGTGTCCAGTGCGTTGACTTGGGCAGGTACCTCGCCCTCATTGGGATGCTCCTTGAAGTATTTGATCTCCACCTCGGCATCTGCGACCTCAAAGGGGTCCAACAAGCTACCCAATTCAAAGCAGCCAGGTAAGCGAGAGGGTTGGCAGGCGACGTCGGCGGCTTGGCCAACCACGACGAAACTGACCTGAGGTCGACAAAGTAAAAGGTCTCTGGAAAGGTGAGGTTTTGCTCGGCTGCCAGCTGTTGCATGCGGGCGACGAGGGCCTCCTTGGCAAAGGTATGGTTGTCCGTCACGGGCAAGTTTCCGCGAAAGAGAAAGTTGGTCGAGCTCTTATTTTCTATGATGGCAGACCACCGGCGCAGACGTCAAATGAGCAAGAAGGCGCGGGGGTAAGAGGCGAACCTTTGGTGAAAACGGGGTGGACGTTGTACACCGGAGAAGGGCAAGGATGGGGCGGGGCGACGCCAAAAGTGTCGCCCTTGCAGCAAGGAGCAAGGAGGAGCAAGGAGCACTCACGAGGTGGATGCACGGTGCGAATCAGCCGCGTACGGTCGGCATCGTAGCTCGCCTCGGCCACGGGCGCGAGCCAACCCGCCACAGCAACGGTCACCGCCACAACACCAACCAACTGCATAGCCGCCGACATGGTCATGGTTCCTGCGACACAAGACGCGACGCCACAACAACCTCCAGCAGAAGAGAGAGAGAGAGAGCAGCGAGACGACAATGCCGCTGCCACTTGACGTCAACGAGAAAATGGAGAGAGAGAGAAAGAGAGTGAGAGAGAGAGAGTGTGAGTGAGTGTGTGAGTGAAGAGAGAGTGAATGAGTGGGTGAGAGAAACAGAGAGACGGAGTGTTAGAGAGACCGCGAGAGAAATTTTGTTTATGAGAATTCAGAGAGAGTCAGAGAGATGCAGATGGTGGCAGGCAGAGGCAGAGACACGGACGCAGACAGAGACACCGACAGAGGCAGAGACACACACACACAGACAAGAAAGAGAGCCACAGAACCCAAACAGAGACTTGTTGCAGCAAGTGTCTTAGTTTCCGCTGTTCTGATATATCTAATAGTTGCATATCTTTTAGTTTATGTAGAATCATTTTGATATTATTAGTGAATTGAGCTTAAATTTTTTAATGTTTATGTTGTAAAAGGTGAGCTTTTTGTAGTTATGATTACACTTTGTGTCGTTCTATATAAGCTTATTGTTGATTCAAGTACCGCATGTGAGACAGAATTTTCATTTCGCAACAATTTCTTCTCAATTTCTTCTCAATTTCTTCTCAATTTCTTCTCAATTTCTTCTCAATTTCTTTACCTATTGGGTGATCAATGTTGTTTTAGTCCTCTGGGATGCGTGCAGGTCCGGCCAAGGGCAAGGGTTTCTCTACGTGAGGATCCAGGCCATAAAAGAGCAAAAGCTGTTTGTCAAATTGCCCTTGTGAAACGTTGGCTAGCATCATCTGACTTAAGAAGCTAAGCTCCATTGCAGAGATCTCTTCCCAATGCAGCTGAACATTGACCCCTCGCTGTTTTTCATCTAAGCAGTGGTGGCACCCATGTATGTGCTCGGCTTTCGGCGGCGCTCAAGTGATATTGCCTGAAAACAACACTGTGAGGCGCTGGATGGAGCCTGATAGACACACAAATCACAAATTGGTGTGTCAATTAAAATGTTGAAAATCGTGAATCAGCTGTCTCGCGGTCTAGTGTTCGTGGCAGAAGCACCACGGACTACTCGGCGTGCGTGGGGGGATCGGCGTAGCCACTGCGCGCCCGGCCCGGCCGCGGACTCGCCGTTGGACTTGAATGGCTCCGGGCCGCCAGCGCAAGATTCATCGAAGAGGACCGTCGTGGCCGCACAGCAGTGTCGACATGAAAGGGTGACGACTCCGGACTGGCCGAGCTACGACCCTCCAAATCCGCAAACGGATTGGAGGTGCTCAGTGGAACCGAGCTCCCGGGCAACGAGTGACCCGAGAGCCGCTGCGGGCTCTCGCGGCGCCCCCGCCCCTTGATGGGCATGGGCGCCGAAGGAATCTACACGCGCAGACAAGATCGATCATAAGCACATCACCATTGACACAAGCAAATCCTTGACACCAATCGGTTTCCCCACGTGCCCTTGCTACAAGTGCCTTTCAGCTGCCGGCACCCTTGTACCCAGCAAAGACTCTTTTACCTTGTCAACAAAGTCGGCCCAAACCGACTCGAGCTGGGCCAGGTCAATCTGCGCATTGGAAGCGCGCGTGGCAGCCGCCAATGGAGGCTGACGCACGGGATCCGGAGACTCGCCCGGGGATTTGGCAATCACGCGGCGTTGGCTTGGTCGCATTCGTCGCGGCGGCGGTGTGGGTATCACGCCGGCATCTGATCGGTCGAGGCTCAACGATGCAAGTGATCCCATCTCCTGATTATCCTCATTTTCACCTTCCTCGCCATCATCGGTGATGGAGGAGTTGGCACGATGGCTTCGGGGCGCGCCAATCGTGCCACGACCCCGCGTTGGTGGCTCATCTTCTTCCTCCATCGACGCCTCAGCAATGGGCATATCCCATCCTTGCTGCCGGGCCTGCAAGTAGGATTGCACGGCCTCGGACTGCTGAGCCGGGCGTACGGGCTTGGCTCGCACAGAGTTGGCATCGACACGCACCGGCACGCGAGGCGGCGAGCGCGCCGGTTGCAACACGCTTCGCGAGTGCTCTACACCCAGGTGATAAAGTGAGATGACAGTGAGGAAAGAGTATAGGCGGGGACGACAAAAGGGAAATGCCTTAAAGGCGTACCGGTGGTGACCAGTGCGGCGCGGGGTCGTCCAGCTTCAAGGTATCCCGACGGCTGTGTCGTCACCGAGCGCTGGCGTCTACACGATGACAAGTGGGCGTACGCACGGGATGCATCAAAAGATGGCGTTGGGCAAGCTGGGCGCTGGCGTGACTGGGAGCGAGGACGCTTACCCCGAGAGCGTGGTGGATGGTGCATGGGCAAAGGACGTGTTCGTGGCCAGTAGAGTACTGCCATCGTCCTCGGCTGCGAGGCGGGTCACCTGCACGCTGCGGGTTCGTGATCGCGTTGTGTGCTGCGACGTCGAACTTGAGCGTACCACTGCGACGGCGCGGGCATTTGACCTTGAGAATGTTTGTCCAAGGAAGACGGCCCCGCCATTCCGCAATGCGATCCAATCCCAGATTGCAAATCCGTACCCTTTTGTTTGACGCGTTGTGTTGCTCGAGCAATCCACCGCTCTTTACGGCTGGCACTTGATCCGTACCCATGGTCGCGCTCGAGAAATTGCTTCTGGTCAAGTGTGCCAAGGCCAAAAGAGCAAAACAAAGCTGAGTGGGTGCCCCAGCAATCAGCAAGAAGCCGTGGGCTTGGGGCCGAAGGCACGCGCCACACACCTCAAGTTTCTCATACAGAAGGCAAGCAGCCTCGGGCGAGCCATAAATGGGTTGTTTGTTCTTTGCCACGCACAGTTCGATAAACTAGACACAAATTTGATGCCGAGGAGTCAATAATTGCGCAGTTGCGCAGGAGACCATTGCCAACATGTTGACATGGCAGACCAACCTGCTGAAACATTTGCATCTCCACCAAGTGCTCAAGCATGGGGCCAAAGACGCGTGGCTTGAGCAACTTGAACCTAGTTGAGGCAACAAAAAAGAGGGTAAATGGTAGTGAGGCTGCGCCGATGCCATGCAGGCAAGCCACAAGCCATGCACGTACTTTTCAGCATAAAAGGAGATTTCCCGATCGTTTGTCGCCACGATGCATTGGGTGCTGCCGGCCATGATTTGGACGTAAAGGTCGGTAATGCCCTCGGCGAACGCCAGAATGTCTTCGTGGCGTTCAGGCGCGTGAGGACCGAGCTGTCGAATGCGCTTGGCAATGGGTTTGATGCCGGCGACCAGCTCGGTCGGCCAATTGTCCGTATCCGTGAAAGGGGAGATGATGAGGTCCTCGTCCAGATCCACCAGCACGTGATCTGAGAGTGTGGTTGGTCACCCCACGGTGCCGCCTGTGTGAGGTCATACCGAGCTGTATCTGTATGGTGGGTCCTTGAACCTGCATTTCTTTTTCTCTCAAGAACCTCGGCAGGCAGCGCGCATACCTTCCATGGATCGGGACTGAATTTCGGGGAGCAGGCTTTTGTGCACGCCCAAAATGTAGGGCATGGGCGCTTCGCAGTAGGCCAGCAGGTGCTCGGGCAGAATGGGGATGAAGACGTGTTGCCATTGCATGGGAAACACGCTCAGCGTGCATCCAAAGCAAGCGCATGTCAAGCGATTCAGGTCTGAGGACGTGATCTGGACGCGAGAGACGAGCGAGAAGAACGCACGGAGGAGCAGGGTTGTGAGGATGGTATGTCGGCAAGAGGGCGTGGGGTGTGTGTTCACTTGAGAGCACACAAAACAATCGTTGCAAGAGCAATTACCAGGATGCGGCGCTCGGCCTGTAGGGCGGCGAGCAGATGAAACACGTTGTGCCAGGAGAGGCAGCGGGGGAGTGTGCCGACGAGTGGTAGCTCGGAGATGACGGGGCTTCGCTGACCATCAGGGACCCGCAGGGTTACTTGAACGTCATGGGGAAGGGCTAATAATAAATCAGTACCTGCGTTCCAAATGTCCCAGAGAATTGCAGGGGCAGTGGGATGAGCACACGCACATGGAGGGGGGTTGTCACAGAGAAAGGGCAGAAACGGATGGGGGTAGGACTGCATACCGGTGGGCTGGCTGCAATCCTCTTTGAGGGCGTCGGAGAGCTTGGTCAAGCAGGCTTCAAGAACGCTGCGATCATACTATTGTGGTATTGGCGGCCGGGTGAGCTGGACAAGACAGCCAGCATGGAGGCGGGTCGGCATAGGAAGTGTGGCATACGTTGGAGCGTTGATAGACGGTGTTGAAGGCGTGCACGGTATCACGGAAAAACGTGAACCAGGGCAAACGGGTCACCAGGCAAAGCAAGACGGCGTCGGAGGCAGGGGTAGCAGGCTGGTTCTGTTGGGGGGGAAACAGTTGAATGTGAGCAAGCAGGGCGCGCAAGCTAAAAGGGGCGGGCTCAAGAGCTTCAGGGAGCTTCAGATGTTGCACCAAGTCGCACTGCGTGCCGACGACCGGACCTGGAGGCAATGGACGTAGTAGGGAGTGCCTTCAGCCTTTGTGAATTGAAACATGAAGCGCTGCCCAAAGACCCAGTGGCATAGAAGAAGTGAGGCGCACGGGATGAAGGGGCATGCCATACCAGGGCGTCAAGCCAGCAGAGAAAGATGCAAGCAAGGGCGTCAAAGACCAAAAATGTAAAATTTCACGTTTCCAAGTCCCGAGCGGAATGCGTATTTCCAGACCTGGCGTTCCAGACAAGCGCCACGAGGATTCGTGATAGGGGTAGCAAAACTGTTGCAGTCCTTGAGCGGGACGACGGCAAAGTCT
>NW_001865063.1:60886-64499 GCF_000002865.3 Monosiga brevicollis MX1
ACCAAGCCAGGTGCGCTTGGATGGAAAAAAGACAGGGAGACCACCACCAACGATAGGAGGAAACCATCTCCTCCCACCCAGTCGGCACAGACGACACGACGGCGGGACGCGCAAGAACAGCGACAAGGACAACTAAACAACCAAACCCGGTTTGGTGTGTTTAATCCTTGCTTTTCTTCTTCTTCTTCTTCTTCTCTGAAGAAGGCGCCGAGTCGACGTCCTTCTCCTTCTTGTCCTTCTTCTTCTTCTTCTTCTTGTCCGGCGTGGCCACGGCAGGATCGGCATCCTCCTCATCATCATCATCGACGTGGCTGCGCTTGGCCTTCTTGCCGCTGTTGGGAGGCACAGCAGCGCCCTCGCCACCAGACGACTTGAGACCCTCCATGACCTTGTGCATCACATCCACATTCTTGCGGGGAGTGGCACCCGTCTCGTAAAAGCTCAGGCGCTCCTCAACCTGGTCGCGCAGCTCCTCACCAAACTTGGAGGTGAGCGAGTCGGAAAAGCAATCGATACGCGAGGCAATCGAGCACTTGTTGGCCAAATAACTGTACAGAACAAGGAAAAATAAAAAAAAATAAAAGGCAAGTGAGATATACGCATAAAACCAAATAATAATAATAATCATATTAATCATAATAAAGAAAAAGGTGGTAACAACAGTTTCAACATACCGAGATATCCTGCCCTTGTTCTTGGTGCCAGCGCGTCCAATAAAGGACGAGTGGAAGATGAGGCCATACTTGGGAGTGTTGCCACGGGTCTTGAGGGCACGGAAAAGAGCCTTCTCAGCGCCCAAAATCTGGACGGTCGAGGCCGGGTACTTGGCCAGGTTGGTCAGGCTGCCCGCGTGGGAGATGAGACGGGCGCCAACCTGCTCGCCAATGAGGGCGGCAAGGTTGGGAGCGCACGAGTGCATCTTGGTCTTGAGGTACTCGTGGAGCTGCTGGCGGTACTCGGCCAGCGAGACGACACGAAGGGCAAAGGCCTTGACCGAGAGCAAGTCAATCTCGGAAATGTCCATACCCATCGAGGTCTTGGAGGCGTCAATGATCTGCTGAGCCTTGGCGCTGTCCATGGTCAACTCCTCAAGCTTGTCAAGCCTAAAAGCCAGGAATGAACCACATGAGGTTGTGAGAGATCAGAAAAAACAGAGCCAATTCCCGTGGACACAACTCAAAAAGAATAATGAAAGAAATGTAAGCCGTATGGGTTTTCTCAAATCATCATAACCGCGTCGCGGTGCAAAAAGAGCGCCCATGACCGAGGCCAAGAAGCACTCTTTTGACATTAGAACGTGATATGGAATATACGGACGCTGGCCACCACCCGAGACCCGAGGGCCTGAGGTGGGGGCGAGCTTGGTTTACGATGGCACGACATGGAACAAATGCCATTCCGCCTTTCGGTGGTGACAGTCCATCATCAGCACCCACAAGGAGCAATGATGACCCGACTGCCTGGCATGTTCAGCGTCGAAGAGGGGACGCACGAGTGGCCAGACCCGCGCAAACATCCCTCCCATCGATTCTCAAAAAAAAAAAAAAAAAAAAAAAAAAAAAAAAAGACAATCCCTCAGCGTGCAAGGAAAACAACTGAACAAACATTCAAGTAGGTATTGTGGCGAGCGAACAACGTACATGTCATCCTTGAGGCTGGAGCGGCGGCCAATGAGATGGGCGATGCGGGCAAAGACAATGTTGTCGGCCACAATCTTGGAGAGCTCGGGAAAGTGGTAGCTGTACCACTCCCTATCAACACAATGCGTTTGGACAAGCACATTGAGCGTGAGTGTAAGGGAAATGGGGACAGGGTGTGAAGGGCGTGATAAAAGTGCGGTCAAGACACGACAACAGGGAGATCAGCCAAACTGTGAAAGAACAAAATGTTCAACATTGCTAGTTCAGTGTAGGTAAGGAAAAAGTTGCATCACTTCTCAGTTGGAATGTTTGTAAAAGGACACGCACACAAATGAGTTACATACTTGATGCGCATGCTAAAGGTGTTGATGTCCTTGTCGAGCTGGTCAAGGAGGCTGATGGCCTGGATGATCATGTTATCAACACGGTGAACGTTGAATTTGACCTTGGCACGCGAGTAGCTGTGACCGAGACCGAGCTGGGCCTTTTCAACAAGGGTATCCTTGAGGCTCTTGTGCATCTTGGAAAAGTGCATACGGATGCCACGGATGAGTTCGGGGACGACGCCCGTGTGGTCGCACTTGATGTGCACCTCCTCGGCAATGGCTTGGCCGAGCTTGTAATCGCTGACACCGAGGGTGACCTTTGACTTTTTCACCGAGGCGGCTTTGGGGAGATGAGTCTCCAAAAAGTCCTTGAGCAGCTCGGGCATCATACCCTCGCTGACCATGTTAATGTTTTCGAGGGCATCCTGGGCCGTGCGGAAAGGCATGATGGCCTTGAGCTTGCAAATCTTGCCAAACTTGCCGAGGTCTTGGACGGCATCCTAGACGTGATGAAGAAGAGAGAGCGGCAGAGAGAGAGCAAGGGGGAGACATGTACGTCATGAGCGACTTTGGTTGTGGTCATCAGGGGTTGTTCATGCACTAAGAGCGCTGCCAAAGTTGCCATGCACGACCGGGGGCCTCCTTGATGTCCCTTCATGCAACGACCCAGTGACGCTAGCTTCATGGCAGCTTGAACCACCCACACAGCAGCAGCACCAGCGCCAGTCGCCCAACCCCACTGCCTCCAATTCCCTCCCATCCCACCCCAACCAGCGCCACCAGCCAGGCACCAACCTGAACGCTATCGAGCTGGATGCCAATGTCCTCCGACTCGGCGACATCAAAGAGGGCATAGCCGATGGCGGCCTCGTACAGCACCACGAGGTCGTTGGTCGCCATCTTGGACGAGTTCCCCGTGAACGAAAATGAATCAGTTTCAACCCCGTTTTTCCTTGCTCACTCATTCAAAATATCTTCCAAGGCTGAGCCAGCCGTCACCACACGCTGTCGGGTGTGAAAGTGTGCGGTGTGTCACACGTTTGGTATCGTCTGACAATGTGCGTGCAGCGGGCGGTGGGACTGTAATTTGCGTTACACTATCCGTTGGACATTGAGTCTGCACGGAGACTGTGATGAGTGTGATGAGTCTCCAGGTTTACGTGTGTGTGTGTGTGTGTGTGTGTGTGTGTGTGTGTGTGTGTGTGTGAGGCGTGAATGGCAGCCGGCAGCCGGCAGCTGGCCGCACCGCGATAAACGGCAGCCCCGGGGGCTGTACCCAGTTACAAGGGCATGATATTTGGTCTTCTCTACTCTCGAGTTTTTCGCCAACCCCGGCTCTTGTTCTTTTGGAGAAGTGCTCCTCATCCCATCATCCCATCATCATCACAACAACAAAGCGAGGTATCCCACACACGTAGCCTATTTTAACACAGAGTCCCCCTTGTAAGTCCCACACTTGAGACGTAAAGCACACCTTTTGCTGATGTTTCTGGAGGAGGACGATTTGCAAAGAAGACACGGCATGATCAAACGGCAGCGCCAGAGTACGTTGAAGCAGTCCGAGACTGCAAACGGCAACAGGACGTGATTCCCAGGCACCCCCTCGCCGCTCGCCGTCAAAGGCTCTCCCCGACTCTCAACTTCTCT
>NW_001865063.1:65109-81973 GCF_000002865.3 Monosiga brevicollis MX1
TCTCTCTCTCTCTCTCTCTCTCTCTCTCTCTCTCTCTCCTCTCTCTCTCTCTCTCTTCTCTCTCTCTCTTCTCTTCTTTCTCTCTCACTTGACGACCTGTGTTGCATTTTTCTTTTCTCTCTCTCTCTGTCTTGTGTTCAGTGGGAAAGAGCAGGATGAAGGCAACGACCGTGGCTGTTTTGGCAGTCGTGCTGCTGGCCGGCATGGCCGCGGCCAAGACTCGCTGGCATCAGCTTGAGGGCTATACGTTTGAGGTGCGTTCTTGACCTGCCCCGTTGTCGAGTTGCTTGAACTTGTCGCGTGGAAATGACGCGGGCTGACCCTGTGGCGGCGTGCGTGCGCGTTCTGTTTGGGTTTCGTTGTTGTAGCATTACAAGGCCGAGTACAAGAAGGCCTACGCCACGACCACGGAGCACGAGTACCGCCGCCAAGTGTTTGAGCAGGTCCGTCTTTACCTGTGGTTGCTGGCATGTCACAGCTGCCTCCTCAACGCCCGCCACAAGTCAACACAACACAACAACAACAACAACCCCTTCCCACTTTTTTTTTCTTGTTTCCTTTTTAATTTTTTTTTTATTTCATGCCAACTCTTGCTTGTGTGCAGAACCTGGCCAAGATCCGCGCACACAACGCTGACACTACCAAGACCTGGAAGGAGGGCGTGAACCACATGAGCGACTGGACCAGCGAGGAGTTCCGTCGCCTGCTTGGCTATGACCAGTCTTACGGCTACTCGAAGCACCAGCCCGCGCCCACCCAGACCCGCCTGGGCATGGTCCAGCTGCCCGAGACGGTTGACTGGCGTACCCAGGGTGTTGTGACCCCCGTCAAGGACCAGGGCAACTGCGGTTCTTGCTGGTCGTTTGGCTCCGCCCAGACACTCGAGTCCCACGTTGCCATCAAGACTGGCTACCTCGAGACCCTCTCCGAGCAGGTTAGTTTCCAGTGCCAGACTTGGGGAAGATGATTTGTCAAATCTGGGACAGGAGGTGTGGATCAGATTGTCTACGTTTCTGTTTTGGTTCCCCCCACCCCCTTTTTTTTTTTTTTTTTTTTAGACACCTCTGTCCCCTTCTGTCCCTTTCTCTTGATTTTGGCTCACTCACTCACCTCACATCAAACTGTGGCGCTCTTGGCCCTCGTTTGGCATGATGCATAGAACATTCTGGATTGCACGCCCAACCCCAACGAGTGCGGTGGCACCGGTGGCTGCGAGGGTGGCACGGCCGAGCTCGCCTACGACGCCTTTGCCAAGAACGGCGGTGTGCAGACCGAGTGGACCTACCCCTACATCTCGTGGGCCGGCAAGAACTTTGAGTGCCAGTTTGACCCCAGCAAGTCGGTCATCAACGTGACGGGCTACACCAAGCTGCCCTCCAACCAGTACGAGCCCCTGATGTCTGCTGTCGCCAACCTTGGCCCCATCGCCATCTCCGTCGAGGCCATCCGCTGGCAAAGCTACGAAGAGGGTGTCTTTGACGGCTGCAACCAGACCAACCCCGACATTGACCACAACGTGCAGCTCGTCGGTTACGGCTCGGAGGACGGCAAGGACTACTGGCTCGTCCGCAACTCCTGGACCCCTCACTGGGGCGACCACGGCTACATCAAGGTCCTCCGCACCTCCAACGAGCAGGGCCGCTGCGGTACCGACATTACCCCCCTCGATGGCTCGGGCTGCAAGGACGGCCCCAAGACGGTGACTGTTTGCGGCACCTGCGGCATCCTCTTTGACACTGTCTACCCCACCATCTCTGTCTAAACAAACGACCACTGTTGTTGTCTCTCCTGAATGAGAGGAAGGGCAAGGCTGCGGTTTTGGCTTTTTTTCCGAAAGAAGAGGAACACACTGGCCCTGCCCTACCCAACATCAACAATTGATCCAATATATTACTATAATCTCGCTGCCGTCTCCTCCTTGACAAGTGGCAAGGGCAAACAAACACCACTTCGATGCAGTGAAGCTTCAAGGCCTTATTATTCTTTTTTCATGTTTTTTTTTGTTGTGACGATGTGTGTGTGTTGCACACACACACACACACACACACTCTCTCTCTCTCATTTTTAATTTTTTTTAATTTCTCAGAACGGCACAACAAGTCCGCCCCCTCGCCTCCTTTCAAGATTTTCTGGTCTCGGTGGTCGGGGTCGTGGTGGCGTAAACAGGCGGAGAGACTGTGTGTAGCTGCGACGAATGTACAAGCGCGTGGTGGGCTCTACTACGCTCCCGCCGTTGGCCATGGCCGTCCCGGCAGAGCAGGTGAGGAACAACCCCTTTGCACGACGCTCCAAACCTTGGGCTTTCGTCTCCGTTTGGGACCTGCTGGTGCTGGTGATCGTTCATTCGGCTGCCTCTGTGTCGACGCGTGCTTCGCCCCTTGGGGTGGTTGGGGTGTAGGATTTTGACTTGGAGGTGTTTGTTCGCGCCTGCGACGATGTCGACCTCCTTCGTGGCATACTCACCCAGGTCGGAAAGACGACGCGTTTGTCTGGGGCCTTTTGCCATGGCTGCGGCCCTCGTCTTCGCTGATGGCTCAGCGTCGTCTCAACCACCACGCCTTCTTCTCTTCTTGCCGGGTGAACCTGCAGGTGTGTCAAGAGGCGCCAGAAGCCCGCGAACTTCTCATGGCCTTCCAGGACCATCCTCTCGTAAGATGACCACCTTGCTCGCTTCTTATTGCATGGGCTCCGCCAACCCGCCCCCCCTTCCTTTTTTTTTTCCAATATGCATGAGCTCATACTCCCTGGCGACAAATGGCTAGGCCACATCGCCAAGCGTAGACAAGCTCCGGGCGCGTAGTCTCACTGTGAGCCTCAGTGAACTTGACCTCTTACGGAATCGCAAAAGCATGTCGGAAAAAAAACTGTGCGTCCCCTCCTTGCGCCCAGCCCATTCTCTGCCCGTCAAGCTTGAGCCCCGGCTCACGCACCCACAAATGGCGGAATGAACATAGACAAAAAGCCCGACAGACCAATGGGCACCGCCTGCTGGCGCAAAATTGGAAACCAAGGGCCACTTGCGATGCCTGCGGCCTCGTTATGAAAGGCTCCATGTTTGCCAAGCAGGTATTGAGGTTTTGGCGCGTCACCAACACGAGACCTGGGACCGTAGGATTCATTGCTGGTGTGCGACGTGCATTTTTAGGGCTATGAATGTGCCAACTGTGGCATCCGGTGCCACGCCAAGTGTACCAAGACGCTGCTCGATTGTGTGCGCCCCGACGCCTTGAGCAGCTCGGTGGCCTCCACCACCCATTAGCGGCCATTGACCGCGCAGTCGTGTCCGTTGTTTTCCTGTCCCCTGCCAAGCTCTTGGCCATGGCTTAGTGACCGCCGGTCGGTCTCCGCTCTTGTATTCCCACATTATGCCGCGTAGTACAATCCAAGTTGAATGCCAGCCCTCCTGCACAGATTCAATTGCTTGCCTTTGCGTCTCTTCTCGGAAAACACGCACCACTTTGCGGGCACACAACCAACGCTCTTGAACACTTTTCCTGTTGCGCACCATGGCGCTTCAAAAAAAAGAAACACTGCACCATGAGCGTCAAGGCTAAGCCTTGCCAGTTTTGTCCTCTTGATCTGCCACCGGCGACGCGGGGCCACCCTCAACGTCTCGCTCCGTGGCCGATGGTCGTTCACTGGATTGGAACACATCGATGCTAAAGTGACCACGGTCCTCCATCAACAGACTCTGAAACTCCTCTGCAGCACAGCAAACGAGACGTGTCAGCCAGCGAACGTACCAGCCAGCGAATGTTCCAGCCAATATAGAAAAAGCGCCCACCCCCGTCTCTTTAATCGTACCTTGCAGGCTTTGTAAACAAGCCGCCACGCGCTTGTGGTCCGCCGATCCTGCCGCAAACTCGCCTTTCATCGAACTCAAGACCTCTGCCACACATCTCAAGCAGGGGCGCATCAAAGTCAGGCCCGTGCGTAACAGGCCGAGGCGGCGCATCAAAGTCAGATCCGGCCTCGGCGGGCCACCCCTCGAGCAACCCCTCACCAATGCTCTCGCCAAGGTCGTGTCGTGCGCGAAGCAGCGCATCTCCATGGCCTGTCCGCAGCGCCTCGCGCGCGCGTTGCCTGCACGTCCACATCCATTTGCATCAGTCGCACAACCGGAGAACGCTGCGCTGGGCGCCAGTACAAGCCAGCCCTTTGCACGTACACGAGAACAGGTGTGACCTTTTCCACGACCTCTAGCGATGGACCTGCCAACCATGTCCCCAAAGCCCAGCGCAGCATAAGCAAAGCGTGGCAAGTCCATGTACACGGCATGCCACCTGGCCCTGCCCCCATGCTTGCCGCTACGCATAGCACATAGCACCCGCCGTGTCCGACCCACCATGGAAGCATCGCACCGCACTCGTACCTACTTATCCAGTTGAAACCGACATGATGAGATGCTGTCGCCGCCACCCTTGGCAAGCCATCAACAAAAAGAACGTGGTCCATCTCCAACGACCTCACACCAAAGCGCGACCCCTGTCAAAGACGTACCCGGCCCACCGCGGCCCATCCAGAGGCCGGAGCGCCGCACGCTGCTGCTGCCACTCGTCATCAGCCGTCGCCACATGATTTTTCACTGCGTTCGTGTTCTGAAAATAAATTCGTTCACTGTATTCGCTTGCTAGAGACACAACGCGAGCATCGTCACTGAGTTCGATAATATCACTCCTTTCCACTATAAATAAAAAGATGAAAATCAAATCGAAATGATTCAAGTTTATGTTCCCGCTTCGGTTTGAATCTCTCCGCCGCGGTGGCCAACACAAACAATACAAGCGCGCGCGCTCACGTTCGTCCGCCGCACACGCACACACACACACACCACACACCAGAGCCTTAGGGGGGCACGCACATCATCGGTGTCAGCCATTTTTTCCCTTCCCGATCTTGTGTTGCTTTATCTTTTTGGACCAGTGCTTGAATCCTTCGTCGCCGCCCGCGCCACCATCGAAATGGCCCATCCTTCGCAGCGCACACCGCTGTCGCCATCGCCGTGGAATCGGCCGGCAAACGACGAATACAAGACTCCCTCACGCCGGCACCAGCCCTCCATGAAGTCGCTCCTCACATTTGATGCCTTGCCCGACGAGGCACCCACCCCTCGCTCCGCGCGGTACGGCTGTTCGGTACCAGCTGCTCTGCTGCTCATCCTGGCAACCATTCTTCTTTGCTCCGACGATGTTCTTTTTCGCACGCTATATCCTGATGGCACCCTCTGCTCGCAGCCTTCAGCATCGGCCCAAGGACACGCTTGCTGGCCTGACAGCTGATCCGGTGCGTTACCTCTCAAGCCAAGACCATCGGTCGTCTCAGCTTGACCTTGCCCCATCTCCTCACCAGACCCTTGCTCCTGGCATAGGCTCCCGTGGGTGCGGCCACGCCGCGCTTCGATGAAGAGCGCCGAGCCATGCGCGCTGTGCAGACGCAACGCCAGGCGCTGGATGTTGGTGCGCTGCAGCAGCTCAAGGCAACGTACGAAAACCAAATCAAGGGCCTCACCCTCAAGGTTGACGGCCTTGAAAACCGCAATGCCCAGCTCGAGGCCGCCGCCACTGAGGCTCAGGAAGAGCGGGCCCGCCACCGCGCCCTCACGCAAAAGGCCGAAGCAGGCCAAGCACAAGCCGAAGCCGAAGCAAAGCAACTACGCCACCGCCTGCACCAGCAGGCCAAGGCCATGCAAGAGCTGACGGCTGAGCGCGAACAGCTCCGCACCGCACTGCAAGATGCCGTCCGGGATGCACAGACCGCATCGGCTCTCTTGCGTGATGCCGAAAACAGTGCCAGTGCCCTCAAGCAGCAGCAGGGTAAAATGATTGCCGCCCTCAAGACGCAGCTCGCTAACAGCGAAGACATGGCTGCCACCCTCAAGACGACCAACGACCTGCTCACCTCGGAGTTACATCAGCAGCGCAGTGCTATTGACACGTTGCGCAAGGAGATTGAGCTTGCCCTCCAGGCCAAGACGAGTGCTGAAAAGGCCCGCAGTCGCCGCAGCATGGCCTACCATGCCGAACACACACTGCGCGTCCAGATGCAGGAAGCCCTCAAATACTCGGACAACGATGCCGTGTCAGATGCCGCCCATAAGGATCAAGCCATCAACGCACTCGAGGCACAATTGGCGCAAGCCAAGAAGCACATGGAAGCGCTTCACATCAAGATGACTCAAGAGCAGGCCACTCGTGTGTCTGTTGAAGATCAGCTCGCCCAAGCACAGGAAGAGGACCGGTACGTGCATGCAGAACACGACCCTCCGCATATTGGTCAAGGCTTGCTGCCCGTGTGCTCGCGCTAGTTTTGCACTCACGATTGCTTTTGGTTGGAATTTGCAGCCATCGTCGCCAGTGCCGCGCCAAGAAAATTCAGGGCTTATTGGCTTTGCAACAAGGCAACCGCCCACTCGATCAAATGGATGCTTACATGCAGGACCACGTGGATGACGTGGACTTGGCCTCAACTTCCTTCCAGGCAGATGCCGAGGTGACCATGACCGAAGCCCGTCCCGCAACGGGCACCGTTTCGGACGCCAAAGCCGAGGCCATCTCCACAGACGAGTCTATGGCGCCTCTGGATGTCTCTTCGACATCGGCGCTGCCTGAAGACGTCACGGGCATTGCCTCGCCTGCAAGCCGCCTGGCGCCAGGACGTCCAAGCTTTTGTGGCTTGCACATCCGAGCCTCGACCCCGACGTTGGAGAGCGAGCCTGCAGTCCCCATGAACGCCGAGGTGGACGCCAGCCAAGACCTGAAGAACGAAACAGTGGATCTGGACTTTGGCCATTTGAGCTCGGCTACCTACGATCTAGGCGCAGCCGAGACAACCTATGAAAGCGTTCGCCCTGCCGATGCTGACGAGCAGCAGCAGCCTCATGCTGGGCCTGCTGCTTGCGACAGCCATGCCTCCGCGTGGACGACCAACGTGTCCATTGCGCACAACGATGACGCTGAAGACACGGACATGGAAAGCTACATGGAAGTCGCTGACACCACCCGACCGGCCACCAGCCTGTACATGACGCCACGCAACGACGTGAGCGGAGCGGCGCACGAAAGCCAGGCTCAAAACTCGACGGTATGTTGATTTCACCCGAGGCATGGCGGAGTCACCATGAACAAACCCAATCTGGGCTTGTTCACCAAGTGTTGTGCAGGCACTGGCTAACATGGTATGCGCATCGAATGTGCTGCCTGAATAGGGATTGAATGACACATCCGCTTATCTTGATGGCTTTTTGTGCGATGATACGCACGAGGAAAGTCTGAGTCAACACCAGCCGGCGCTCGAGGCTTCTATTGCGGCAAGTGAAGCGTCGGCAGAAGCCAGTGAGGATGACGCAGACCTGGATGATGAAGAATATAAAGACGACGTGTCTGTAGAGGTGTTGGACATGTAGATTTGAGGGGGGTACGCTCTCAAGATCTTGGCCGCACAACACTTGAATGTGTGCGCGCAGCTACCGGCAAATAGAAAGCGAAGCAAGCTGCTCGAATCGACCATTTAAAAATCGATTAAAAGAAAAACACAAGAAACCCTCTGACGACCGTCGGAGCTATGCATAGCACCATGATCGTGCGTTAAAGAACTGAATAGGAAAGGGTGGCTGGATGAAGGGAACACGGCAAGTCAGTTGATCAGGGACTACCAGCCCCGAATGTCCTGTAGCTTGCCGGCCTTGAGGGCCAAGCGAACGGAATGACCGCGATACGCAGCTTGGATCCGCCGGGCTGCGGCATCGCGCAGCTCCGCCTAACATACAACCAAAGCGCGAGCCAGCAAGTGAATTCGGCCCAACCAGCAAACAGGACGGTCGCAGAGGCCGCGGGGACTCACCTGCTCGCGCTCAGCGCGTTGTTGAGCCGCGTGACTTCGAAGGCGGGCAACGTGGTCGCGCGCAAGCTTGCGACGAACATAGGACTGCAAAACGATGGCAGCCTGTTCAGTGCTGAGCTGGGGCGGCTTATTGGGATTGTGTTCTTTCAGAAAACGAGCCAGCCATTCAATGGGCGCAAACTGGGCATGCTCGGGGTGCTTGATGCGCCGCATGGATGGGTCTTGATACTGTTGGCGAATCTCCTACGCAAAGAGGGAGCGGTGTTGGAGATGTGAGGAAGAATCGCCGGTTGCACCTGGAGGGGAGGGTTGGACAGGCTTGGGTGCGGTCTCGAATCGCTGCGAGTACACACTTTGGGGATGTTGTAAGGAATGGCACTGAGAAGCTTTTCCAGAGCAAGATTTAAAGTGGGCCAGACATGTTCCTCCAGGTATAGCCCCTCATCAGCTACGCGTGTGAAGATGAAGGATAAGGGCCACATGCGGACGACAGAATGGTTGTCCCAGCGAAAGCGTGCAGGGAAGCAAGGCTGCGGCCAAGAGGCTATGAGACGTACAGGCCACCACAAAGGGCTTGGTCGGACGGCTCTCCAACGGAGCGGGTCGATGATAGGGCGTCGGTGGAGGAGGGACGCCGGGGATCATTGCATCTGGGTCATTACTGGTTTGAGCCTGGGGCCGCTGGCTGACATGGCTGACAGCACTCGCGTTACGGCTGGTTGGCGCCGTCTTCACGCGATCCTCAGGGTCTGCTTTTCCACAGGGCAAGGACAGCGCACAAGCAAGTCAATGAAGCAGTACAAAGATATCTGGACGCCCGGTGGCCATGACATCGGGCACATACCCTGGCGAGAAGAAGCACTCGAGGACAGCTTGCCTCGCGCCATGGCGGCAGCACACGCACCAACAGCTGCTCGACACCACATCATTAGGCAGATCAGTGATGGCCCATTTCTTGCACAGCTGTGTTTCCCGCCTCGGCGTCGTCCCGCCCCAGCTTGCCCCACCGCCCGTCATCAGTCTGCTCCCTCAAACGCACCGTCCACGTACCGTCGTTGCCGTCGTCCGTCGTCTGGTCGTCCGTCGGAACCGATCAATGAGCGCGTCAAGCTATCAAATTCAAAGTTGCACAGAGCTCTGATGGCAAGCACCAATTGCATCGAGTCTCTGTTTCAAGCATGTGTCTTAACTTAGCAATTCTCCGACTTTACCATTCATCTCTGCAATTCTGGCCGCTTTGCTCACTCTCTCTAGCCTTATTTTTTTGTTTGTTGTCAGGGCTGCCGTCCTCAACATTAGTTGACAACACTCATTCCGCCATCCAGAAGCCTGATCTTTTTCCTATCATTTTAGGCACAAAAGAGCCTCTCCAACACTTCAGTTTCACGCACAAGTGACCGTTACGATGCGGCACTCGTGTTTCCTTTGTGTTGGTTTTCGCGCCATTTTTTTACGCGCTGGCGCGCCAACGGCCGACAAAAAGCGCGCCGCCTCTCACTCGGCCTTGCGCCTCTTCCTTCCTCCACATTGCCCCCAACTTCTCCTTGTCTTGCGCTTCTTCTTCCATCTGCTGATCCATCAGCGGCTCGTGTTGCCAGTCAAGCTGATCCCCTGGCGGGATTGCGGGGCTTGCTGTGGTGGTGGTGGTGTGCCTTGGCATTTAGCACATTACCAACTTTTTGACGTTTGACTGCCATTCGCTTCGGCGTCAACCGTCAGTATGCAGACCCGCCGACGCCGATCCAGTCGACCAGCTCCTGCCAAGGGCAAGACGAACGGCTCGTCGTCTCGTTTAGGAAAACCCAGTTCACACACAAAGTCCCGCGCTTCGAGTCTCGACTCCACTGCCCCGAAGCGTGTCAAACGCCAGGGCATTGTCCTTTCGGACGAAGAGGAATCCAACGCTTCTCCGACGGCCGTCTTGTCCCCGGCTGCCCTCTCCCCCGACGCACTGTCTCCACCCAGCCCGGTGATGCCTGCAGTGGAAACCGAAACCAAAGTCTTCATCGAGAGCCCAACTGTTGCCAGTCACAATGCCGCTCCTCAGCCAACGCGCCAGCTCTTGGGACCGACCTCGCCGCCTCGTTCGCCACCAACGCAACACCAAACACTGCGAGCTCGCTTGGAAGGCACCGCGCCAGCGCTCACGCCACCGCATGTTCGAGCCGCTGCTCTGGATGCCCGACGGCCTGCCTCAACGGGGCGCAAGTCACCAACAAATCGCCCCTTGCCCATGCCGGTACGGCCCCTCACCCACAACCAGAATACATCCAACCCAAGCTCTGCCAGCCCTCGACATGGCGTGCCCAACTCGCCGCGACGCATGGTGCGGGCCCATCCAGGTGGATCCCCGGGAAGCCATCTCCTTCTGGCCGACCCTACCAGCCCGCGCATGCCCTCGCCTGCCCAACTCTCTCGCTTAAGCATTCGCCAGCGCGTCATGGCCACCCTCACACCGGGCGCCGTCCCAGCCCAACTCATTGGCCGAGCCCGCGAACAAGAGACTGTGCGCACCTTTTGGCGTGAACACGTGGACGCACGCAAACCCGGTGCTCTTTACATCAGCGGCAAACCAGGTCTGTCCTCGTGTGACACCAAATTAGCCACCGCTCCTTCTCGCTGTTTCTGTTCGAGGTGGCAGGGGGAAGATCAAAGCTCTTGTTCTCTCACTTTCTTTACCCTGACGCCGTGGTCCGCATCTCCCCCCTGTTTTTGTCTTCTCCTCTCCCTTCTTCCTCTCTGCTTCCCTCTCTGCCTCCCTCCTCTCTCTCTTTTTCTCTTCCCATCGCCTTTTTAGGAACGGGGAAGACGGCCACGCTCAACCAGTTGATTGCGGCTCGTGGTGCCGCTGGGGACGATACCCCCACCGTTTGCATCAACTGCATGACCTTGCGTGACCCCACACACATTTATTCGGTACGCTGCCCATGGTGTCTTCCGCTGGAAGCATTGAACTGGTTAGTTCACTTTTCCCATCGCCGTTCTTTTTTTCCTTGTGGTCGCCCAATAGCGCATCTTGCAGCAGTTGCTTGGAGAGGACCGGATGTGGCCAACCGATGTGGCACTGACCAAGCTCAAAAGTCTATTGATTGGGGCTGATCGACTGCCCACAGTGGTCCTGGTGGTGGATGAGGTTGATCAGCTGCACACTCGCGACAACAGCGTGCTCTATCAACTCTTTTCCTGGCCACAGCAGCCAGATTCCTCAGTCGTGCTTGTGAGCATTGCCAATGCCTTGGACCTGACGGAACGCATTTTGCCTCTTCTCCATCGTTGGCAATGCCAGCCCGAAACGGTGCTTTACGAGCCTTATACCAAGGACGAACTTGTGAACATTGTACGCCATCGTATGGACGAGGTGCCCTCGGGTGCTGCTCTGCTTCAAGACGCTGCTCTCAAGTTGTGTGCCGCCAAGGTAACTTCCAACACTCCACCTGATGTTGCACTCCAGTGGCTGTGTGCGTGCTGTCTCAGGCATATGCTTTGGCCCACGTTGATCCCGAAATTTCATTTCACTTCATGTTTGCCGTTTGAATAGGTCACGGCCGTATCAGGGGATATTCGTCAGACCCTCGACCTGTGCCGCCGTGTCCTCGAGCTTTCTGAAAAGGACAAGCGTCCACAAATTGCTATCATGGCTTCTCTCTTTGCCTCCGTACTCGGCTCTGACCGGGTGCTCCGCATCAAGCAGATGCCCCTGCATCAAAAGCTGCTCTTGGTGGCACTCTATCATTGTTGCCGTGACGACCAGGCTGTGGAATGCGCCAAGGTTTGTCATGCAAGCCAAAATGGCGCCACAGCTCGATCGTCGCCTTTGCTCACACTTGCAATCTGTTCCGCATGTCTTTCTCCTCAGGTTTTGGATCGCTATCGCGTCCTGGCCGAGGAAGTCGGGATTCCGCCTCTGAGCGACGAGCTCTACGAAACGTTGCAGCACATGGGCTGCTCGGGGTACATTCATGCACCCCCAGTAGCCTCACGCTCCCACTTTCGACACGCCAAGGTAGGGCATCGAACGAGAGTTGACAAATGGGGACTCGATGCCTGCCTTCTTCTGATGATGATACTTTTTTTTTTTCTTTTTTGAGAAATGTCCCCGACCCTGAACTGATTCAACTTTAAAAATACATGGGAGGGGCCTTTTGCTTCTTTTGATCTGACCTTTTGCGGCGTGCTGTGCTGGTTGTCGCTGTCTTTTGTAGTGCAAGCTGTTGGTGCCTCGCGCCGAAGTGGAAGATGCTTTGCGCATCGAAGCACTCTTCGGCCGCCTTTTGCAGGAGCAAGCCGCTGAGCCTGATAGTAGTGGGAGCCAGGCCTGAACTGAACGGGGTGTTAACAACGTTCAGATGACGTCCCGAATGATGGGATGAGAATTAAGCATGAGTGTTTCTTTATCGTGTTTTGGAGAGGGGGCGAGGACAGGAAACGGCTTGATTCGAGGTCGGTTGTCTCCTTCCCTGCCCATGTCTGAGATTGTGTTTCGACTGCATAAGATCCGGTTGTAATCGCACTAGGTTTGCATTGGTGTGTCATCCCATGCTTGTTCATATGTTGTAATTGAAAAAAAAAAAAAAAAATACGTTGCCATTCAAGCTTGCCGAAGACGGCCATCTTTGTTCATGTCAGTCCTACTGTTTGATTCATGATGCAGCGGGTCACTTGGCCTGCTTCAATGCATTCCGTGGCTCATTGATATACGCAGAACAGGTGGCTAGAGGGTTTGGCTAGCTAGATCAATTAGTTCACAAAAGAAGCTGGATACATCAGTTTGCTGGGAGCGGTCCATTAAGCATGGGTTGACTCTGGCAGGGCCCAAGCCGAAGCTTGACTTTCGCCGAGCGAGTTGGCTTGAACAAGTTCGGACGCGTCTGAGGCACGAACGGCAGGGTGGAGATGCGAGTGGGCACGAAAATAGAGGACCGCAGCGACAAGGAGGCAGAGGAGCAGGCAAATGCCAATGACAAGACCAGCGATGGCGGCAGCAGCAAGCGTCGACTTTTTTTGAACGGGTATTTGGCGGCGGGGTCGTGCGAGCGCAAGTGTCTGAGGCGATGCGGGTGTGGAGGGTAGGGATGTCGAGGTCGCCCACCATGGTTGAGGACGCGTTGAGGGTGAGGGTGAGCTGGTTGAGGTTGTCCATGTCGAGGTCATGGATCCGAAAGTGGGGAGACTGCAGGGCTGTGGGAACGGAGATGACGGTGCCCGTTCGGGCGGTGCCCATGTCCCACTTTTCCGGGCTGTAGACGTCTTGGGCGTTGACGGTGAGGTGAAGGTCTGAAGCATCGCAGGTCTGGAAGCGGAGAATGATGTCAACGGCCTCAAAGCTGGGCACAGGCAATCGGCAGGTCAGGCCGAGGCAATCGGCCTGCATGGCGCAATAGGGACCGGCGTCTTGACTACAAGTACCCGGTGCCAACGTTGGAGGGGGCGTTGGCGGCGCCGGCGTTGTCGGGGGAAAGTAAGGTTCGGAGCGGTTGGCAACACATGTTTGCGTGAGGCCGAAATAGAACAAGGCTGGCTCATTGCCGATGTTGATGAAGCGGACCTCTAGGTTGGAAGTGGTGGGGGAGGTGATGCTGCCAGTGTCGAAGAGGCAGCCATCGGCAGAGGTGCCGTGCAAAGTGGTGTTCCATATTATTAGAGTGGGGTTTGATGCAACTACCTCGACCCGGTAGGAGGTTGCTTCATACGATGCGTTGTAAGCGTAAAGAGCGATGCCAGTCACGCGCGGATACCATGATCCACAGGAAATGGATGTCGAGGTTCGTCTTGTGGGTTCCACCAAAACGGCGGTGCGGCGGCAGGTTCTCCCTTCATCGTTGCGAGCCGAGCATGACGCACAAGCCTCTTCTTGTTGCGAAGCATGGCATGCCCATGCAAGCATGACCATGAGCCCAAAGGCCACCAAGCCACGCATCTCATCAGTCGAGCGTTGTCGTTGAGTTTTTCTGGAAGATGACAAACACTGTGTGCCTAGTGTGCCGGGCCGAGCACGGGTGAGTCCGCGGCTCGAGGGCATGCGGAGCCCAGCCGGCACTTCAAGCACACCAAGCAGATGCATCAATACTGGAAGGTTCAATCGAAAAAAAAAGAGGAAGCGAGCAGCTTCAAGACGTGACGAGAGAAGAGAGAGGACGACGAGAGGAGAGAGAGGAGGGCGGCGGTTCACAGGACAATCGAACACGATGCCACGAGGCGGGGGAACATGCCACACGGCAGTTCACGCGCACGAATGATCAAACATCAAAGAAACCGTCGTGATAGAGCTCGCAGCCAAACTCACCATACGCCGCCGGCAGCGTCGTCGTGGCTCGTCAGGTGCGCTGGAAATGCGCGGGGTGCGCGAGGCCAAGAGGGCGGAGTCATGTGTTCACGCGATGCGTGTGGTGATGTTTACATGCACGTATGATGTAATAAAGCTATTTCTTTATAAAAATCCATGCATGGGTGTGGCAAATGTTGCGAATATGTATGACCTGGGGTCTGGATTGGATGGACCTACCTGAAGGTTGAACCCCATGGAACGATCCCACACACATGTGCCTTTGTCAAAGGTGAAATAAGCTTAAACGAGCACACGCGGGGCAAACACGTTTGTCCAGTTGTGTTTGTCAGATCGGATAAGGCAGACTTGACTGCTAAAGTAGTTTCCGTTTGAGTGTCGCCGTCCGTTTAGGTGTCTCCGTCCGTCTGCGTGTCTCCCTCCCTCCTTCTCCGTCTGTGTGTGTGCCTCTGTCTGTGTTCTGCGTGTCTCAACTGTGTGTCTTCATCGGGCATGGCTCTGTCTCTTTCGGTTTGTTCATCTGATCACTGCCTCATCACCCCATTTCCCCTTTTGCCCCTTTGTCGTGTCACCTTGTAGTCGGTGATCTCGGTCTCTCGTCTCTGGTTCTCGGCCTGTGGGGCCTCCTTTTTCCTTTATCGAATCGAATTGGGAATCGCGACCAATCTGTGCGGCTTTTCATGCTTCGTTGTCGTTGAGCCAGACATGCACTCGCCTGTACGCGACCAACGGTGCGCGACAGCATCAAACTCCCTGCTTTCATAAAAAAAAGAAAAAAAAAAAAAAAATAGGGAAAAATGGCTTCGAAATTCAATGGTTATTGTCACTGCCTTCACCTACTGATAATACTTGAGGGGGGGCGGGTGGTTACAGCAAGAGGGGGCTTAAAGCTATTAGCGCCCTACGTTGGCTACATAGGGAAAAGAGGGAGAAAAGCTTGATCGGAGCAAGCAAGGAGGGATCACGAATAGGGAGCGTTGGCCTCAAGTGGTGTGCCTGCGCCTCTGCATATCTCTCTCGCCGCACACACACACACACACACACACAGACACACTTGCGCGCACCTCCCTTCCCCCTCTTTCTCTCTCTTCGGGGCACTGGTGATGTCGCCGCGATTGCAAGCTGAATGCCAAGGGCAGGCACGATCTGCTGCAATCACGCCGAACAGCAGAATCAACCCGACTCCAATTTGTAAAAGTGTGACATGCTATACACTTTCAACCAACAATCGAGCATGCTGACGTCAGAAAAGAGGACATGGTGATGCGCCATCACCGTGCGCCCCACGCGCCATCTCCACGAAACCTGTGAAAATATCTACACAAACCTGCTCAAATACACCATTAAATAGCACTATATCGCCATGAAATCTTCAACAACTCTGATATTTACTTCAAAAAGCCCTTGGTTTCTCCCTCTCACAGAGCCGCGCGGCTTGCCACGATATCCCCTTTCTCCCCCTATGCCCATGGCCCCCTCCAGGTGGATATGCTGTGGCATGACATCTCTGACGACGAGCCCACCTTCTTCTCACTCTCTGCGACATTACTTGAAATACAGCTTGATCTGCTTTAGCCCGAACCGTGACAACGCGCCTCTCTGGTATAGAGACCGTTGTAGAGTTACATCTCTCAGCAGCCCAGCTCGCTTCTGGAGCGCCCTCACCCGTCAACGCTGCGAGCCAATTTCTCATCCCGAGTCGCGCTCTTCCCTCCCCCTCGCCTGTTGTTCTGCGACGGTTTCTTCCTGCCTCCCCCTTCCCGGCCCGGGTCCCCGACCTGCTGTTTTTTTTTTCCCAAATCGAAAGGTCCTTCGCGCCTTTCAACGCCCGTGCCTCTTGATCTCGGTTTGCCTCGGCGCCGCCTCTTGCCTGGTGCACTCTGCGAAATCAGGTACGGTCCTTGTCTCCCCCTTCTTTCGTCGTCGTCGTCGTCGTCGTCGTCGTCGTCGTCGTTGTTGTTGTTGTTGGTGGTGGTGGTGGTCATTCGTTTGGTAAACACCGCAGCAGAGGGACAGAGGGAGAGAGCTTGGTGAGAACGCCTTTTGGCCTTTGAGCGTCTGCGATGCCTCCCCGGGTTGTGTGTGATGGTGGTGGTCATTGGCGGGCGTGATTCCAGTCCCAGAGTCTTGTCTTGTGGTCTTGACCCGTCAACTGCTCTCTACATGGCCCGCGCTTTGCTTATTTTCACTTGACCCTTGTTACGACTGTCCTTCCCGCCCCCACATTCCTCCGTGTGCGTGCTGTGTGAGCGAGTGAGTGAGAGAGTGAGTGTGTGTGCCGTGTGAGTGAGTCAGTCTGCGCGCGCTCTGTGTGTGTGCTGTGCGAGTGAGTGAGTGTGCGCTGTGTACGCTGTGTACGCTGTGTGTGCGCTCGCTCTTTCTGTCGCTGCCCTCTCTCTCTCTCTCTCTCTGTCTCTCTCTCTCTCTCTGCTTGTCCTCTTTTCCAGCTTTGCCCCTCTTCCCCCCCTCCCTCCCTCTGTTCCTCCCCTTATCTCTCCCTTACCTCTTCCCTTATCTCTTTTCCTCTCTTTCCCACACACATACATACACACATGTATCACCACCACCCAAACAAGTGGAGATTGCAGCAATTCGTTACACCCGTTTTTTCCACCTACCTTTACAAGGACTCCCTTCCTTTCTCCCTTTCCTCCCCCTATCCCCCCCACGTCCCCCTCCCCCTTGCCCGCTTTGTACACGTTGCAACGTTGAACCACCCCCAGCTCCCAAATCTCGCAATCT
>NW_001865063.1:83424-85847 GCF_000002865.3 Monosiga brevicollis MX1
TCTCTGTCTCGCACGCTCAGACTCACACCCGCTCTCAATCTGGATCTCATCAGATCAGGCTCTTCAACGCTTCCAACTTTTCCATCTCTCGCCATGAACATGGCGGCTTCAGCCATGGACCCCAGCAACGCCACCACCACCACCACCACCACTACTGTCGCCCTTGGATCAGACCCCTCGGCCCCGTCAAGCAAACGCGCCAAAAGGAGCCCCTCCCACCACAACCTCCAGGGTGACGATGATGCAGAACTCGAGGTGCTCTCCCAGACCCAGACCCAGGGCCAGGGCCAGACCCAGACCCAGGGCCAGAACAAGGACGATCGGGCCACCACCCCTCATTCAGCCATTCACACGTCAGCCACCACCCCGTCCACTGACCAAGACGACGAGGACGACCATGCAGATGACCAACGCCACACCCACCAAGGCAACGTGGCCCCCAGCAACAGCCACAGCCACAACCCCAACCCCCAGGCTGGCCCAGAAGTCGACGAAGACGACGAGGAGCTCGATGAAGACGACGAGGATGACGATGATCTCGACGGCTACAAGGTGCATCACTGCCCCGTGTGTCGCGCCACGTTCACCCGTGCCGCCCACCTCAAGCGCCATGCCAACGTCCACCGTGATCGCGACACGCGTCGCTACCGTTGCCCCCTCCCCCACTGCAACCACGCCGTCTACCGCTCCGATCACATGCGCCAACACCTACGTCGTCGCCACCGCATCACCGACAAGCACATCCTAGCCAAGTTTGTCCGACAAAGTGATGGCACTGACCTCCCCATCCCCACGCACCCCCACCCCGTCACCGCCGCGCTGACCAGCAGCTCGGCGGGCACCGCCAACGGCGCCACGCACCACATCAAACCCTCCCGCCGACGTACAAACAACGTCGCCACCCCCACCGCCACAGCCCACCTCGATCAAGCCACCTCCAGCCGTCTGCAAGCCCTCTTGGATGCCTCAGCCCTCGATGCCGCGGAAGCCTCCTCATCCGCCGCTGCCGCCGCCGCTGCCCCTCGTCCCCACAAGCACGCCGCCCCGGCTGCCCAACCAGACGCCAGCACAAATTCTCAAAACGGCCCCATGAACCCCTCCCCAGAACCCGCTACCGTCGCCCGCCCCCACTCACACGGTTCAGGTCCTTCCACACCAGGCAGCGACAATGGGGCTGCACCCGATTTCGACCCTGCAAAACCGGCCCACAACCTCGTCGCTGCCTTCCAGCAGCAACAACAGCAACAACAACAGCTGGCCAACAGCCAACAGATGATGATCAACAGTGCACAAGCCCTCTCCGCCATTCAGGCCCTCTTCACTTCGGCCCAGTTCCTTCCTTGTATGCTTGGCGCAGACGGTGTCATGTGGGTCCCCATCGTCAACATGCGTGACCCTTCCGCCGTCACCCCCGGGCCTGGATCCAACACCAATGCCAACCCGCCCGCGGGCACCGCTTAATCCTTGTGCATCACTTCTCCTCCTCCTCTCAATTGTCTCTAGCCAGTGTCCTTGGCGTCACTCCACGTCACCTTTCGCTCCTTTTCATCCCAATCCCCATAGCCCCTTGCTGTACTGTACACACCCTCCATGGCAAGAAACTTTGCTAGTTTGCAGCTCGACAAAAAAAAATTAGGCCTGTTTGATAAAAAGAATTGACAAAAGATGTAATCCTTGCTCTTCACAGTCATCAAGTCCTCTTCCATGCATGGCAGCCAGAAAAATGTAAAAAAAATACAAAAAACCAAAAAAGAGCTCAAAGTGCTAATCACTTTGCCGGAAGAAATCAAAAACAAAAGCATCGGATAAAAAAAAAAGGGGGGGCACTCGTGTCACGAGTCTAAACACACATGAGCATCACTAAAGCACAGCCAGCTGTACTTAGGTCCATACAATCTTACGTTCCTCTTCCGGGACCATGCCTTGCTGTAAACGCCGTTGGCACCGCTTCGTCCACGCATTGCGGTCCAGCCTACAGCAACCACAAAAAAAAAAAGAGAAAAAAAAAAAATAACCAACAACAACAACAACAAGAACAACAAGAAAAAGCAAGATGAGTGGGCTCGTGAAAGCTGGTATTTAGCTAGCAACCACATCGCAAGACGCAAAAGCGTCCTCATATCCCTCATCAGTTATCAACCGGTAAAACAAGAATTGCAGCATCGGTATCAGCAGCGACCCTACCGCAATGCTTCCAACGATTGGTTGTACTCGAAATAACCTGGGCCCGGCTGGAGGGCCTGGACCAGCTCTACGACGCCCGCGTCGCCAATCTTGTTTCGGCTCAACAACAAAGCCCGCAGTCGCTGGTTAGACCGCAGCGCGTGCCCCAAAGCTACCGCGCCATCGTTACCAATCTGATTATGACTTAGATCCAACGTCTCAAGCCTAGCCATCAAAAGAAGCGCGCACAGTGAAGGACA
>NW_001865063.1:92560-105933 GCF_000002865.3 Monosiga brevicollis MX1
GGATTTGTCTGTCCGTGTGTCTTACCGGGAAGAGGACAGTAAACTACAGCTGTTGTATCGACGTGTTCCGGAACGAATTGTCAGACAATCGTGGGTGTTGCATCATCCCTTTTTCTTTTTGTTGTGATCGCGTATTGTTTCGCGAGGAAAAGCAGGACTTTAAGCATTCCCGTTTTCGCAAGCTGGGCGATTACACCAATGAGAGTAAGAGGGCGAGGCGATCTGAAACAAGAGAGGAGACGTATGTGCAACCCCATTTCAGAGAGCGCCTTGTTTCATGACCTCACAGATCGAGGAAATACAGCTTAATCCCCAACGAAGCCCAGGGACACAGCACAATCACATCGGCCCACCAGAGAGAAAGCGAACAAGAGCCAGAGAATCAGAGGCGCGTCAAAAGTCCTTTTGTAAGAAGAGAAGTGTGACTGACAGCAACGATCGCCATTTCAAAAGGTAACGTCGCCGCACACACACACTGCTGCTGCTGCTGCTGCTGCTGCTGCTGCTGCTGCTGCTGCTGCTGCTGCTGCTGCTGGTGGTGGTGGTGGTGGTGGTGGCGCTGCGTCTTTGTGGTGGCGCTGTTTGGATCTGGTTTGGCCTTGACTTGTGGATGTGTGTGTGTGTGAGTGGACATGATTTCTCGCGGTGAGGCCGCTGTCAACGTGTGTCAGTTGGTCGCTCGCGCCCTCTCTCTCTCTCTCTCTGTGTGTCTCTGTCTCTGCCTCTCTGTCTCTGCCTCTCTGTCTCTGCCTCTCTGTCTCTGCCTCTCTGTCTCTGTCTCTCTGCCTCTGTTTCTCTGTCTGTCTGTCTGTCTGTCTGTCTGTCTGTCTGTCTGTCTCTCTTCGTCTGTCTCTGCCTCTCTCCGCCTCTCTCTATCTCTGTCACTCTGTCTCTCTTCATCTCTCCGTGTCTGTCTCCCCTCTCTCCCCTCTCTCTCTCTGTCTCTGTCTCTCTGTCTCCGTCTCTGTCTCTCTCTCTCTCTCTCTGTCTCCGTCTCTCTCGGTCTCTCTCTGTCTCTCTCTCTGTCTCTGCCTCCGTCTCTCTCTCTCTCTCTTCCTCCCTCCCTCTCTCTCTTCTCTCTCTTTCTTGTGGTGAGGGCAGCGGGTCTTGAGTGGTGGCGGGCACGTGGACTGCGCAACTGTCTTTGCACCGATCTACCTCTGTGCAGTCGTCTCCGCTGCGCTTCCAAGCATCGACTCCCAGCAAACAGTCACACACACACACACACACACACACACACACACACACACACACACACACACACACACACACACACCATCACGTGCTGTCGTCGAGGGCGAGTGGTCGTGGCGCCTCCCATCATGCTCCAGACTCTGTGCTGTAGCCCCCTTTTACCCTGATGTTGCGCGCGCGCGCGCGCGCATATCAATTTGGCATCAAGTGCGGCGGTCTGATTTGCAACAAATGCCGCCGCCTCACCTCCCGCCTCCTGCTTCTGTCTGCTCCAGGCTCTCGCAATTAGACGGCACACGCTTCAGCTCTTCATCACAAACAAGAAGATGGCTCTTCGTCAAGTTTTGCAGCGTACCGCCGCCCCCATGGCCATGCGCCTGGCCCTCCGCCCCCTCTCCACCTCGGCTTCTCTCTTCGGTACGCTCCCTGATTTACACGTGCTCAATCCACCCATCACCCACCCCCTTCTTTCAGCCCCTCCTCCCCTCGACGTCATCCATGTCTCGCCATCTCGCCATCTCGCCATCTCACCCTCCTTCCTCCTCCTCCCCCCACCTTTCCCGCCCTGAAGCCAAGCGCTACACCGAGTCTCACGAGTGGGTCGAGGTCTCTGGTAACATTGTCACCGTTGGCATCAGCGACTATGCCCAGTCGGCTCTTGGTGATATCGTCTTTGTCGACCTTCCCGAAATTGGTGATGACAAGGACATTGGTGGTACGCCCACACCCCCCTGCCCACACCCCGCTCCCACCCATCTCTTGCTCCCCTCCCCACCTACCTTCTAGTCTCACCCTGACGCATCATCGTCTCCCTTCTTTCCCCCAATGACAGAGGATGCCGCTGCTGTTGAATCGGTCAAGGCTGCCAGCGAAATCTACGCCCCCGTCGCCGGCTCCATTGCCGAGGTGCGCCAAAACACCCACTTTCACAACCTGTTTTCTGCACACCCTGCTTCAAAAGTCGACCCTTTCTTCTTCTTCTTCTTCTTCTTCTTCTTCTTCTTCTTCTTCTTCTTCTTCTTCTTCTTCTTCTTCTTCTTCTTCTTCTTCAGCTCGCCATCGCTCTTCATCTGAGTTCTCAACCCGGTTCTGCTTTTCGTGATAGGTCAACGAGGCACTGCGTGATCAGGCCAGCTTGATCAACGAGGCTGCCGAGTCTGAAGGCTGGATCTTCAAGCTGGAAGCCGAGGATCTCGCTGCCGTCGACTCCTTCATGACCAAGGAGCAGTACGACAAGTACCTCGAGTCGGGTGAACTCTAAGCTGCGCTTCCCTCGCCTTCTCTCCTATCACCACGTTAGGCCTCCATAACCTCAAATCCTTACCGTACCTCCATCCCCCCCTTTTCCAATTGTGCTTTTGTGCCTACCCAAATCCACTTTTCAACCCTCAACAGCTCCCCTTCAAACCATCTTGGCCCTTCAGGGCGCCCTCCAAGTTCATCACACGCATGCCATCATGATTCCTTCCCACACCCCTTTTTTTGTGATGAAATGAAGTGATTTCATCACCTATTGTTCAATTCTCTCCTCCACATGCTTAGTTGCCACAAGCTCCTGCATGCCATGCGAGGCTCAGCCCAGCCCAACACACAATCCTGCACACTGACTAGAAGAATAAAGAAGCAAAACACTTGAAGCTCTCATCGCGCTACCGGCCGCCTCCCATTTGAAAAAGAAAAGAGAGGCGTCTTAGGAAAGCACTGTCGCTGCGATCCAGAGAGGCAGCTGCAGCAGAATAGTTCACATAAAAACAACAGCGTAGATACTCGCGTTTAACAAAAAACCAAAAAAAAAAAAAAAAAAAAGCCAACAACTCACACATCAGCCCTGGGAACGTGGGGGAGAAAATCGTGGCAGAAACGTGCAGATTCCAAAAGAGCTTTAGCCCTCGTCCAGCTCGCCGTGCGCGGGATCGTCGGCTGCCAGCGTATCAAAGCGGAAAAAATGCAACGGGTCTCGTTCTACACGGATGCGTGCCCGATTGTCGTCCTGGATGCAGGCCCATTCCAACTCTTCACCTTGCAAGGCCCGGCTAATCGAATCGCGCGTGATCTCGCGCTTCGCCTCGTACTGCAACCCGACGCTATCCAAGGCTCGCCTACTTGCATACTGCGACAAAAGCGCCACCACTTGCAGATCTGCATCCCCCGAGGGGAAGCAGCGATGCGCGTCATCCAATGCCACGGTAAAGCGTGCCTCTCGACCCGGCCTAGCCCCCGTCAGTGACACCGCTGACGTTGTGTCCAATGACACTGCCGCCGCTTCTTCCGCGCCCCGCTGCTCACGTTGATGCCCCTCATACATTTCCGTCAAAAGTGGCAATACGCGGCGCTTGAACTCGACCAACGGCTCAGCCGCAGACATGACAGACAGCGCCGCCGGGGTCGGCACCGAACAAATCACCACCGTCTGCCCTTGGGTCAGCAAGCGCAGGGACAGTGCTGATTGCTGCAAGATGGGAAATGCCGACTGAGCCACGCTTAACATGAACGAATCGTACAACTGTGCCGCATTCTGCTCCGCCAGCGCGTGCTGGGACAGCGCCAAGGTTACGGTGGCCCCCACTTGCAAATGCGAGCCCAGGCGAATGACCTGGCCCTCCAGACCCGCCTCCTGCTCGGCATGCCTGGCAGTCTCTTTCCGTTGAAGTGCCGACTCTTGCGCCAAGCGCGATCGCTCCCGCTGCTCCTCACTCAAGTCATTCTCCGCGTGCTTCTCCAGCAACCCGTGCAGCTTGAGAAACCCTAAGCAACAACCCCACTTGCAATGAAACCCTCTCCATGCCACCAAAAGCCAACGCCGGCCAAAAGCTCTCCTCCATAGCAACATGGACGTACCATCCAGCAGATATGCAATGATAATGTTGAGCACAATCAAAACGACAAAGAGATAGAACACAAAAAAGAAGATGCGTGCCGCCGTTTTGCCGGGTGCCACAGCCACATGTCCTTCCTATGTGCACCAAATCGTCAAATCGTCAAATCGTCAAATCGTCAAATCGTCAAATACAAGATCAAGATCAAAAAGAAATAAAGATAAAGAGCAGGAGCCAGCCGCAAGGGGCGAGGGAGAATGATCCGGTGACAAAGAGAGGCCATCGCGTCGAGATCCCTACAACATACCATAACAAGCTGCCAATTATTCACAATCAACAGCGTAAAGAGCGTGTTAAAAGTCAGCAGCACGTTGTCAAAGTTCTGGAGTTGGTAGTAGGTGGCCTGGGATGGGTCAAAGGCAAAGCCGCAGGGCTCCCATGCAGTCGGGTCAGACCAGGAGCAGTCCTCGGCCACCGTATGGTGGAACCATACCATCCCAATGACGGCAAAGCTGTACATGACCAGCAGTAGCACAAGAATGTATCGAAACATCTTGCGAATCACAAAAGTGATGGTCAGCAGAACATGCCGGAAGCTCTTGCGAATGCGGACCACCCGCGTCATGCGCAGGCATCGAAAAACGACCGCCACCACGCGGACAAGCGATCCGCCATCCTTGCCGTGACCACATGAGCCCGAATCGGCGCTCAGCAGAGCCTCCAACACAAAGCCAAAGGCCGACAGCGCCACAACAAAAAAGTCAAACCGATTCCATTTTCTAGGAAAAAAAAAAAAAGGACATTCCGAGCCGCGCAACCAGTCAAGAGTGAGGATCCCAACGTCATTGACCAGCGTGGTCGCGACAGCTCAGCAGTGCAGTTGTAAAGGTCCAATCTTCAGGTGGCAGACCCGCGATTGACACACCCTTTGAAATAGATGACACGGCCGTAGACGCCCAACTTGGCAAAAACCTCAATGACATAAAATGCGAAAAAGGCATATTCCCACACATGCGTGTGGCATTCACCGTAGGTTCCATCGTCCAGGAAACGCGTGTCTCGCCCTTTGCTAGCATTGGCCACGACAAAGGCCAGATTGAGCAAGATGACGGTCGTCACCGCGTGATGGAACCAGGTCGTGTCGGCAAATGCGCACGCGCGTTTGATGGTATGCCACGGTTCTTTTGTGCCGTAGGCAAAGGGATCAGGACTTGTCGTCACCTGCCGCAAGGTGGCTCGTCGATCCAACGCCCAGTCGTTTTCCAGCGCATCAAAGAGCTGGCAAGCAGATGGTCGATGTACGCACAAACGTTAGCCTCCACAATATAAATATGCAAGCACAACCAGCGACAGGCCGCTTACCCCATAAAACTCGTTCAGTGAGATGCAGCGCTTCGGCTGGCGCCGGCTCGTATTCGCTCGCGACTGTTCATTGTGGGTCAGCTGGTCCGTCCGGTGCTGCAGACGCGTCAAATAAGCAAAGACGAGCAATCGCTGCTTTGCACCCAAACGAGGCTCGATCCCCAGCACCAAGCGGTCAAAGATATCGCGGGTCAGCAAAGGCTTGTCGGGATCCTGAAGCGCGCGCACGACCAGTTGACTGCCGTGTTTCAGATGTTCGTGCTCATCACTCTCTGCACTGCCATCATGTCCGTGACTGGGTGGTGGTGTCGCGTCTGAACCGTTATCCTTGGCCGTAGCCCCGGACTCAGCAGCAGCATCATGCGCATCCTCCATCAGAGAATCGGGCTGCAGGGAGAACCGGTCGGCATCGGCACCGCCTGTCAAACGTCGCTCGAGCACGCTGGCACGCACAGCCAGGCAGTAAGCGCGTCGAAGGGCCCGGCGTTGATGCAGGATCATGGAACACTGCTTGGTGTTCTCAAAGTTCAAGAAGTTCTCATAGACCACGGCCAGAAAGAAGTTGAGCACAAAGTAAACGCCAAGAAACTGTCAACGCGCCCAGCGCAAGCAAGAGCAAAAGGACAAAGGCAAAGCAGGTGAGGCGGGAAAAAAAAATGGATGGGGAAAGGCGGGGGATGGAGATCTTGGATCCAAGTTGGGGTTGGGGACATGCGGGAAAAACAAGGAAAAAAAACCCCGCACCATGTAAATCACGAAGAAGAGGGCATTGGGTTGCCAACTAAACATGGTCTGCATGCCAACATCAGGATAATTGGCTGTGGTGATGGCCACGAACATGGACACGACGGACTGGTTGAAGGTGATAAAGTGTGTATCAACTCCAGCCACATCAGGAAGGTTTGCGGCGGCGGTTCTGTTCTTCAAGTGGGTTGCGTACACGCTTTCTGGCCCGAAGAAGGCATGGGCCACCTACACAGAGCACAGCGACGATGAGCTGAGGCCTGTTCCAGACCGCGGGGCAAACCCATGGTCGGCTGAGTACAATTTCGCAACATACAATGCTCCACAACAGGACGTAGGTGATGAATAGAAGCACCATATCGATGGCGCGCACGGATGTAAACAGAGTTTGCTGGACAACCCGGCGCGCACCCGAGCACAGAAAGGTATCGACCAGGAAGAATGGCCGAAGCTGGACCCCACCCCAAACAGTCAAATCAGCAAGAGAGCAGAGGAAAGAAGAAAAGTGAGTCCAGGTTGTCTGCAAACAGAAGGCAATGCGATCGGGGGCGGAACAGGTGACGCACCAGGCGGAGTATGCGGCTGGCATCATAAGCTGGATCGGCCACGGCCACGATGACATCGATGAGGAGTAAGAGCCAGATGGCAACGCGCACACGGTTGCCCAAGCGTTGCAACCAGGCCGACCAGCCCCCAACCACCTGGCTCCGCAAGTAGTAAATGCCAACAAAAGCCAGGAGACAGAATAACTCGACAAAGGCCAGGAGAATCCGGACTTGACGGCCAACCTTGAAGACGGCTGGAAACTCAAAAAGGGTCAGAAGCAGGGGAATCGAAGCAGCAAGGACTTCAAGCCAAGGGAGAAAATTCCAGACACTCTGATAGAGCCACCGAAAGGCTGCCACGCGCGTTTGCGAGACGGGGTGGTTTCGAAACTTGAGATAGTGGCGACCCTCGAGCATGAGGTAGGTCGCATGTTGCAACAGACCCGTGACCACGAGCGTGGCATCGACGTCCATGACAATGTCAAGCTGCCGAGAAGCACGTTGCCCCTCCTCGGTGGGCTCGTAGGCCTTGCACAGGAGCTCAAAGACCTCATCACGATTGGCGAGGGGCAATGCTCGAACCTGCCCCGAATCGGCATCCCAGGATTCACCCAGGCCCTCCAGTTCGGGCTCATCATCTGGGACGAGCAGCGGCTGGTGAATCGTCAATCGCGCATCCGACATTGTAAGCTCGTCCCTTGCCCCTGTTCAAAGTCTCGATCAAGCAGGCCCCAAAGACGGCGCCAAGGTCGCACCAGGCCGCTGACTCGAGCAGGGGCGAGCCCCTGACGACCGCTGTCTCCGCTGATTGGCTCAAGCAGCAGACGCAGCTCATGCGATGCTCTCAGCCCTGCCGTTCCAAAAACCCCTCACCATGCCTTGATCCTTGCTACTACGCAAAGGTCTCCAGCCCCAAGCTCCAGCTCCAAGCCCATGCCTCTTGAACCAACCGGCTCGCGCTGCCGTGTTTGCCAAACAGATCGACGCGCGCACGTCGTCGTCGTCGTCGTCGTGTCGAGTTGTCGTGCTGCTGTCGGTCTCGTCGTTTAAATGCAGTTATCGTCGCGATACTCGCAGTTGTCGCTGTCATCTTCTCAGTTATTGTAGAGTATTATGAAGAAGTTGTAGCATTGTTAATGTTTACTTACATACAATATGAAGATGACTTTGTGGTTTATGGCGCTCATTTCTAGTTGAGGTTGCTGAGATGGCGCAAATGGTTTGTTTGATGTCATCTGCTTCGTTAACAACTGCTCAAACCCCTTCTCGAGTCAACACTGAGCTGCTATACAAAACTGCATCTTCCTCTCCACATGCGGTAACTTTGCTCGCGCGAGATTCGCGACACTTTTCGAGGCGCGGGCACCGCGGTCGAGGCGGAGGAAACCTGGACCCAAAGTCAAAGGGCTGGGCCAACAAACAAGCTCGATGAATAGATTAGTAGGGAAACGGTAAATCAAAGAAGAGGAACAAATGGCTATCCTAAAATCAGGCGCTTTGGTGGCGTGCTCGCTTCGGCCGATGAGGCGCCGACGATCTCATGGCCAAGAACTTGGCCCTCAAGGTACTGGAGGTGCATCAACTTGCGAATCACCCCTTGTTCGTCTGCCCATGCCCATCATGGAGCAGAAGACGATGAACAGGCGTGCGTGCGTGAGTGAGTGAATGCCGAAACAGAACAAAAGTCCACAGAGACGGGTAACTGGAGGGGTGAACCAAGTATCACCGACCTCGGACAGGCTCTGGAGCCGCTCCCAACAAGCTATGCAAGTGAGCAAGTAGCTCTGTGTTGGGCAAAATAGCATCGTCGCCAGCTTCACTATCAATCTCGTCAGAGGGCTCATCGGTCCCCTCCTGAGCGGCGTCGTTCACCGCTTGATAAAGCTACATTGGGAAGAAAAGGCCTTCCAGGTGAACAACACGAAAAAGCGAAACACGGACATGGCAATGCACGCAGAAATGCCTGCAGCCAGCGCTCACCTGTTCAAAGACAGCCTCGCCGAGGCGATGAAGGAGCTCGCCGCGCACCATCATGGCCCTATGCGCAAGTGCTTCAACAGCAGCTTGGTCCAATACGTCCGAGCCCCGTGGCTAGAGAGAAAAGAGAAAAGTTCGTTGGAAAAAAAAGGAAGGGGTGTTAAAATACAGCTACAAAGCAAGACACAGCATGTGCTCGCACTCAACCTGGCAGTGAGCCCCTACCTGGCGGGGTGACAAGGAGTCAAGGCTCGCCTCATGTTCTTCTTCAGACTCGTCAGTAACCCGCGGCGCCTTGACCGCTTGTACCACAGTCTCCGCTGCACGCTACACACATCCATATTCAACCGACCAGCCCAAGCCCCGCAAGAAAAAGGAGAAGAAGAAAAAAAAAAAAAGAAAAAGGTCAAACAAGATGAGCGCGCGAGTTTTCACGCGCACGTCCGACCCCGTGCAGACCGCGACGACATGCACTTTGGGAGCAGTCACTTACCATAACCTCAGTATCTACATCCGATAGCGACTGTGTACTTTGGCGTAGACCTGATGAATCCTCCGTTTCAGGTCCGCCATTTGATGCGTCCCCCAATGCTGGCTCAGCCAGACGAGACTGACTCAGTTTTGGCGCCCCCACTGTGGGTGAAGAGACCGGCCCAAGATCCTGTGTGCCAAATTCTTCGGTCGGCAACTGCCGGACACGATCGCTGAGCAGAATTTCAACTGCCACTTCCGCCCCTGCGCCATTCCGCTTGGCATCCTGTCGAGCCTTTTGGATTTGGCGACGCAAGTCACTCCGCTGCTGCTCCACTCGCTCCTTGGGAGACATGTCCGGCGTGCTAGCGGTTGACGTCTTTGAAGAGCCCGCGGGACTGGAGGTCGTTGATCCTGAAGTTGCTCGGCGTTTCGGGGCAGCCTTGGCTTTGCTGGTCTCTGGCACCGACGCACCACTTCGTCCTTCGCTACTCTTTGTCCCTCCGCCTTTTGCAATACCGCCTTTGCGAGGGACTTGCAACTTGGATTGCACGTCTAATGTTCATCAGCGGCGATGACGCGGGTGAGATGTGACAGTCACCAATGTGGGCCAGTCAAACCAAGCAAGCAAAGCGTACTCGACTTGAGGGCACGAAGGCGCTGCTCGTGTTCTTTCAGAGAGCGTTTTTCCTACAAGCTCACAAGCACGAGCCTTGATAAGTGCCCATTGATACGCGCTAGCATGCCAGCACACACACAAACACACACACACACACACACACACACACATACACACACCTCATCACGTTTTTGTTTGGCATCGCGTTTCATGGCGTTCCGCTGGGCATCAAGGGACCGACTTGCAACGCCTCGGGGGGCGCTCTGCGCTGTACTGGGACCGCCTTTGGACTTGCGGACCGTTGTCGTGGAAGTTTTGGCATTTGCAGTCAAGCGAGGACCATTGGAAAGTGTACTGGTGCCGCTTTGGAGCGTCGAGCTAGAACTGGAGCTTGAGCTACCAGTTTTGGAGCGAGTCTTCTTAGACTCAAGCACTACTGTTGCGCCAAAATTGGCCGCTGGCGCCGATGCAGCCACAGAGAGGGTACTGGTCCGATTCTGTGAAGAAGTACGCAAAGGAGCTTTGGTACCACGCGTTGCCACACTGGCCTGCGGTTGACTCCGTGCTGCACCGATGCCTGTGGATCTTTGCGCAGCTGTCGACCTGGTATTGCTCGCCAAGTTCGCCTCGTTGGTACTCTTCTTGGCACCAGAGCCCGCTGACGACGAAGAGACCGGCTTTTTGCCGCGAGGACCATCGGCCTGCTTTCCAGCCTGCGGTGCCCTGCAAAATGCAACAAGCATGAAAAAAAGCAAAAAGGGATGAAATATGAGCTTGAGAGCGGCAGAGGTAGATGATAAACAGCATTTGCATGCTCCAGATGTGTCTTTCATTTACCTGCGCGGCGGAGCAAGCTCGACGTCAAAGGACACGCTAGAAGGCAGTGCTTGCGCGGGCTCAGCAGCTTTTGATGTTTTTATCACTGTATTACTTGCATTCGTTGGCGGTACGACGTTCTCCTGGGCACGGCGAAGTGAAGGGGGTACTCTGCATAGATCACAGCCACCGAGTTGAGAGCATGAGACCGGCGCCCTGCCGCGCGAAGACACCACAAGAGATAATAGGAGAGTACTGTCACCAACCGCTTAGCAGGCTCCAGCTCCACCGCAAAGGTGACAGCTGGAGGCATTGCCACGTGACTAGCAACGGGGGGTGGTGACGCTGGAGAGGGCTCGGAAACCGAGGCACGCTCACGGCGTGACTCCTCATCATGAATAGCCTCCATCTCTTGTCGCCGATGAGCTTTTGGAAGCACAAGATTCTCTTCACACCACGCTACGATGAATGGGTGATGAAGCGTCTCGTCCATGCTGTGGTCATTGTGCGTATTCACGACAGATCGTGAGAGGTTGGCTTGGGTATGAGGTGTGAAGCTCACGAAAGAGAGATAACAAGAAGTGCGTGTGTGTGTGTGTGTGTGTGTGTGTGTGTGTGTGTGTGTGTGTGTGTGTGTGTGTGTGTGTGTTGAGGTGGGGGGGGGGGTGTACTGACGAGGGGCGGTGTTGGGGCTCAGAGCGTAGCATCGACTCCACAACATCTCGTAGGCCATCGGAATAGCTGTCGCTGAGAGGTAAGAATTTTCCTGTTGCAAGCCACATGCAGCGATGGAGACCATGCACAAGATGAGGACTGTGTCACGATGATTGCCGTGCCGCAGGCCAACGACACCAGGTGTACATGCGTGGACAAACGAACAAACCTTGCATAATCCGCATGACCAAGGCAGGAAAGCTTTGGGCATTAAAGGCTTTGCGAAGCATGCACACTTCGTAGAGCAAGCAGCCCAGAGCCCAAACGTCTGACTTCTTGCCATATGGTTTGTCCTGACAGTTCATGCGCCATGTAAGGACCAGTCGAGAATTCATATCCTTGATCTTTAGCGCTTGCTACAAAAGGGGCTAGCATGAGTCCAATACCTCGCAGATTTCGGGTGACAGATGATAAGGCGTGCCAATGATGGTCGAAGCAAGCTGGGTTTGAGAGTTGAGAACTTTGGAGATGCCAAAATCACCAAGCTTGACGATGCCTACGCCCGATCATGTCCGAAAACGAGACAGGCCGGTGTGGTTTAAAGTTGAAGGTGAAGCAAGCTACATTATCAGAGCCTGTCACGTTCGGGGTGCTTTGCGAGCACAGTGGCCCAGGTGGCACGAACCTCCACGTGTAAGGAAGACGTTTTGAGCTTTGATATCTCGGTGCAAAATGTTCTTTGAATGAACAAAAGCCAGCGCTGCCACTAGCTGCACGAGCCTGCGAAGAGGCAGTGATGAAGGAGCCATGAGGATGCGTCAACAGCGTGCGATGCCGTCAGTCAGGTTCGTCGAGTTCATTCGAGTCGTGGCAAACAGCTGCGCACCAGTTCATGATTTTCTTCTCGGAGAAGCGGGCCCCCAAGCGTCGCTGGCCTTCTATAGCCCGACTCATGTCACCACCTTCGGCGTACTCCATGACCATGTGAAGCACACTGCCCACACGAAACCTGTGTGGGGCAGTAGCGAAGATCAAGAGCCCATGGAGAGAGGAAGGAGGAACCGGCATGGCAACAGGCAGTGGAGAAGCGAGGGTGTAAGAGTGATGGCAATGAGACCAAGAAAGAAAGACGAGCGTCGTCAGGCAGGCATATCTCATTGGACTGACGTTGGATCAACGAGGGCCACAATGTTACTATGGCGGAGGGACATCATGATGCGAGCCTCCATGCGGACCTATCGGCCGAGGGTGAGACGGAAGCATAAAAAGCAGTCAGGTGGACTGAAGTGCTCAGGGACCCAACAAAAGAAGCACCATGCTTGATGCCAACCTCTTCTTCCTCTTGCGGGGTCATGTTTTCCAGCTGGATCTGCTTGATGACGCACAGCTGGCTGTCGCGCCGGCGCTTCACCAGGATGCAGCTGTTCAGATGGTGGGGCAACAAGCAGATGCGAGACTGTTGAGCAAAAGCTGAGGCACCAAGCGCGTGGGCCAACGGATTGGATCTTACCTGCCATACGAGCCTGACCCGATCTGCTTGAGGCGCTCATAATTTTGCATGCCTGGGGCCTCGGGCTCTACAGCCATGGTGGCTGGTCACAGCCGGGCTTGGCAGACAAATCAAGCACAGGCCTTGCCAGCGGTGTTTATCTCAAAGAGGAACCGGCACTCAAGGCTCTTCCATGCCCAAGCCGTGACGAGGCACGGGAAACCAAGGAGCCGTGGCGCCACTCCCCGCACACGATCAAGCAACCGACCGAGCGAGCGAGCGAGCTACCGAAAGCAACCGAAAGAGCGCGCAGCGTCGAAAAAAAATACAAAAAATTGAAGAACAAACGCGTCGTCCGGTTTTTCGCTCGTTGTCGGGGTGGTCTATGAGATAGTGTGACCAAAGTCACACTTTTAACACTTTTAATGAGGTATAGTGTAAAAGTTGGTAGACTTTGGAGGCAAGCAAATGTCAGCATGGCTACGGGGTATTTTACTTTACAGTAAACACGGTTAGGGTTATTTTGTGTAGGCGCAATGGCGCCAAATACTTTTCGATCGGCGCCTGTCACAACCCCTTCTGAGATCTCTAACAGCTCTGTCTCTGCCTTTGCCTCTGCCTCTGCCTCTGTCTCTGTCTCTGTCTCTCTCTGTCTCTGCCTTTGCCTCTGCCTCTGCCTCTGTCTC
>NW_001865063.1:106099-110637 GCF_000002865.3 Monosiga brevicollis MX1
CTCTCTCTCTCTCTCTCTCTCTCTCTCTCTCTCTCTCTCTCTCTCTCTCTCTCTCTCTCTGTCTCTCTCTCTCTGTCTCTCTCTCTCTGTCTCTCTCTCTCTCTCTCTCTCTCTCTCTCTCTGTCTCTCTCTCTCTCTCTCTCTCTCTCTCTCTCTCTCTCTCTCTCTCTCTCTCTCTCTCTCTCTCTCTCTTTCTCACTTCTCAGTGGATCGTTTCATTTTGGCGCTGAATGTGATTCGGCAACAGCTGGATCGAGGCTGCATCTGTCAGACAGAGCCTCGTGCGATTGTCGCATTTCCGTCACTCCTGGAGGTTTCTTCGACCTGAGAAATCTGACTCAACGCTTTGCTCCCCCCCCCCCCCTCCTTTTTCTCCAACCCGGTTTGTACGCATATTCATATCACCACTACTCCCTGAACCCGCCGAGCACCTGCCATGGCGGGAGCCGTGTTTCTTTTACTTTTGCTGCTCCTGCGCTCCCCGTCCACACACGGCACCTCTCCAGCCACGTCGCCCTCGGGAACATGGCCAACTGTCACCACAGACAGTCAGGGCAACCTGCATCTCAACGCTTCCGCCCTCACGGGCCAAGTCCTCGTGAATGGCGCTGCTCCAATCACCGTTGGTGATGCCACCCTTGTCGCCCTCCAGACGCAAGTTGCCAGCCTGCTCGAGGCCAACAGAGCCCTTGCAGCCGAGCAAGCTGCCATGAAGGAGCTGGTCGAGTCCCTTGTCAATACCTCTCTGGGACTGGAAGCGTCGGTCCGCACGCTTACAGTCCAAAAGAACGAGCTTGAAACACGCGTGGGCGATCTGCTCAAAGCAGTCTTTCCCAAGCGTCTCTATATCATCGGTGGCGCCCGAGGCATTAATAGTGGTGTTCTCGACTCTGTCGCCATCTATGATGGCGAAGCCTGGACGGCCGGCCCCGCAATGCCCTTCCCCACCTACGAGCACAAAAGTGTGGTTTTCAATAACACTTTGATGGTCATCGGTGGCCGCGTGGGACCTGGGCCAGTCAATACCACTTACTACTTTGATGGGGTCGATTGGTCCGCAGGCCCAGAGTTGCAAACTTATCATTATTCTTTTGCCGCCGTGGTCTACCACAACCAGGTCCACGTTATTGGAATGGCCTCGTCCAACGCCAATAACCCCAAAAATGAGGTTTTGATCGATGGCGTCTGGACCCAAGGCGCCAACTCTGTCTTCTTTCGTTTTGCGCCTTGCGCTGCAGTCTACCGAGACCGTCTATTTGTTATGGGTGGTCAAACTTCTACAGGAGTTCTCAGCTCAATCGAAGTCTTGGACACGGACACCAACACTTGGATCCTCTATGGCAATCTCCTCTCTGCTCGCATGGCATGTGCGGCCATCGTCTTTGACGATATACTTTACGTCATTGGTGGCCAAGATGACTCGGGTGAATATCTAAACACAGTTGAAAGCTTCAATGGTGAAACTTGGTCCGTCGTGGCGGCCATGCATCAAGGCCGAGCCTATATGAGTGCCAACATTTTTCGCTCAACTATTTCCGTCATCGGCGGTGAAGGCAGTGAAAGCGATCGAGCCCACACAACTGTCGAGACCTTTGACGGTGCCGCCTGGTCTGTCGATGCAGACTTGGCCATCGACAGCCGTACCCGCTTCGCCAGTGCGGTCTTCGAACCACCCGTTGGCCAAAAGTACGACGATTGGTAAGCAATCTCAGTAGCTGACACGCCACTTGACATTCATCCGCGGGACAGCGCTCGCCACACTACCCAAGATCAACCTTTCTTTGCAGCTACCGAGGGTAATAACTCCTTCCGAGAAACTATTTTTGGTCTTCAGTTTGGCTTTGTTTTATTTCGCGGGTCAAGCAACGGCATATCCGGTTTGTCAACTCTTGCTGGAATGGAAATGCCAAAGCGATCATGTCGTTAGAAATAAGCCCTGTAAAAGACAATCTACCAAGCATATACTTGCCAACAATCGAACTAGCAGCCCTTACTATCGAATACTTCTGACAGGCTCCGCGCTGATGAGTTAACCCAAAAACATGATGCTCGACTGACAGTGAGGCACAGCGTTTTTGACCATGCTTAAGCTGGTCAAGATCTACCCTTGGGCCGAGGATGCACTGCGATGTGCTGATTTAGAAACCCGTGTTTAAGCGGGCTGGCTTTCAGGTGGTGAAGGTTAGATATTTGGCGAGTCAGCGACTAGCTGAAACTATTGTGCCACTCCAAGCCGGCCTGAAAGACCTTGTGTCAGGCTCCACGACGTGTGGAGGCCGGTGTTAGGTCGCGAGAAGGCACGTGGGTTTGAGGAAGCGTTTTGAGAGAGGTTTGAGAGACGTCCGTCGGGACGGAGCGAAAACTTTGATGGTGTCTTAAAAAACCCTGCGGTTTTGTGGTCGATTGAATCAGCTGCGGTCGGCAAGTATTCACAGTGACCAGACCAGGTGCACCGTTATAATAATTGTAGAGTCGCTCAATCCCGAGGATAGGGAAAGTGCAACTCGTTCCCGACCGCAGGTGTCACAACAAAGAGAAACAACGGTAGTCAACGGCCTATCGCCCCAAGGTAGCTAGCTGCCCAAGGATTCAAAGTACGCGCGACATGCGGGGTTCACTAAGGTACTTCCCATGACAGAGGTCCGACCCATCAGGTCTGGGTGTAGGTGTGTATGTAAATCGGGAAGTGGAGTCGTAGCAGCTATGGGGTTCCAGTGGGAGAACTCATAGTGAATGGCATTGAGTGTGTGCGAAAGCATTCAAATGCGTGGAAGCACGGATTTGACCCGAACACCTTGTGGCCAAATGGGAGCGTCAAATTCGTGTAGGTGGTTCTCGTCGTCTTTTGCAATTTTTGCAGTATTTTTGTTGTGGTTTTAGCAGTTTTTGTATTCGAGGCACAATCTGAGACTTTATGCTTTGCCACGTTGTGTGAGCTCTGGTACTTGATGTTGCCCCAGCTTGTTGTGTACCATCTTGCTGTACCATCTATTGGTCCAATCAGATTGCTGATATCACTTCCACCTGTCCTCATGGTACCGATTCAGGGAGATCGCTTACACTTGAAGCAGGTGGAAACACACGCAGTGGAGACAGAGAATGGACGATTACACTGATGGGTTTTGGCCTCCATGAACTCATCAACGTCAAGCCGACGGACAAGCAAGACACCTCAGCCGCGACTGACCCGCGAGCACCTGCTGACCTGCCGTCCCATCAAGCGACACAACGCCCTTCGCGACGAGATGGGCCGCCTGCTCAGGTACGCCACCCTCTCCCATGTCTGGGTGGAAAAGTCTGGCTACAACGCCAACGGTCAGAGCTGCCGCATGGCGGTGCTCTGGGCCCAGCTCTGCCCGACCTGGGCATTGACGTGACTGTGCGCACAGCCCAACCCCCGACCACCTCGCAAGCCTGCATCAAGGTGGGCGCTGCCCTTCGCCGAGCCGAAAAGGAGAAGCGCGACTACTACACCGGTTTCAACCATGGAAAAACTCTGATCGTCCCTGCGGCAATGACGACAACCGGTGGGTTCGCCTCCTCCTTTGTGGATCTGCTTGGTCAGCTCGCCCGCTGCGCCGAGGCCCGTGGTGTGTACCAGCCGGGGCTGGATGAGGCCTTTGTTCCTCGATGGAAGGGTCGCTTTGCGGCGCTGGTCCATCAGATGAACGCTGACCACATCCAGCGCCACTTTGGCGGTGTCTGCCTGCACTCGTCGTAGGTAGGCACCGCCTCGGGGGTCCCTCTGTGGGGATCCCTGTGTGCACCTGTCGCTCCCTTGGTGGTTCTTCGTTGTGTCTTTTCATGGCTTGACTTGTATTTTTGTTTTAATTTTGCTTTAATTTTTGCTGTATTTGTCGGGCTCCAGCACGTCTGGAGGCCGTCTTTGGGTTGCGAGGAAGCGCGTAGGTTTGAGGAAGCGTTTTGAGAGAGGTTTGAGAGACGTCCGTCGGAGCGGAGCGAAAGCTTTGGTGGTGTCTTGAGGTCAATTGAACCAGCTGCGGTCGGCAAGCATTCACAGTGACCAGACCAGGTGCACCGTTAGAATAGCTGTAGAGTCGCTCAATCCCGAGGATAGGGAAAGTCACAAGAGAGCAGAGCACACAGGAGAGCAAGGGGAAGACAGAATGGCAGAGGGCTTGACGTACCTGCGGTCGGCAAGCATTCACAGTGACCAGACCAGGTGCACCGTTAGAATAGCTGTAGAGTCGCTCAATCCCGAGGATAGGGAAAGTGCAACTCGTGCCCGACCGCAGGTGTCACAACAAAGGGAAACAACAGTAGCCACAAGCTTATTGCCCCAGGGCAGCTGCCCAGGCATCGTGGGGACCGCGTCACACGCGGTGTTTACTCATGTGACTGCCACGAGGAGGATCAAGCCCAGGGGGTCCAAAAGTAGGTGTCAATGTGTGAGGTCGTCGTAGCTATGGAATACCAATAGGAAGACCCATAGCGACCGATGCTGAGTGTGTGCGAAAGCAGTGGGAGTGTTCAAATGCGTGGAAGCACGGATTTGACGCTAACACCCCCCCTCGCCA
>NW_001865063.1:123371-125409 GCF_000002865.3 Monosiga brevicollis MX1
TACTCAATCCTGATCGGTGTGGGCCTGATCTGTGTGGGCCTGATTGATACAGGCCTGATCTACTCAGGTCTCGAGAGGGCGAGCCTGGTCGACCCGGGCCTTTTCTACTCAATCCTGATCGGTGCGGACCTGATCGGTGTGGGCCTGATTGATACGGGCCTGATCTACTCAGGTCTCGAGAGGGCGAGGCTGGTCGACCCGGGCCTGTTCCGAACGAGCCTGATCGGTGCGGACCTGATCTGTGTGGGCCTGATTGATACGGGCCTGATCTACTCAGGTCTCGAGAGGGCGAGGCTGGTCGACCCGGGCCTATTTCAAACGAGCCTGATCGGGCGAGGCCTTATCTACTCAATCCTGATCAGTGCGGGCCTGATCTGTGTGGGCTTGATTGATACAGGCCTGATCTACTCAGGTCTCGAGAGGGCGAGGCTGGTCGACCCGGGCCTGTTTCGAACGAGCCTGATCGGTGCAGGCCTTTCTACTCAATCCTGATCGGTGCGGGCCTGATCTGTGTGGGCCTGATTGATACGGGCCTGATCTACTAAGGTCTCGAGAGGGCGACGCTGGTCGACTCGGGCCTGTTCCGAACGAGCCTGATCGGTGCGGACCTGATCTGTGTGGGCCTGATTGATACGGGCCTGATCTACTCAGGTCTCGAGAGGGCGAGGCTGGTCGACCCGGGCCTGTTCCGAACGAGCCTGATCGGTGCGGACCTGATCTGTGTGGGCCTGATTGATACGGGCCTGATCTACTCAGGTCACGAGAGGGCGAGGCTGGTCGACCCGGGCCTGTTTCGAACGAGCCTGATCGGGCGAGGCCTTATCTACTCAATCCTGATCGGGCGAGGCCTTATCTGTGTGGGCCTGATTGATACGGGCCTGATCTACTAGGGTCTCGAGAGGGCGAGGCTGGTCGACCCAGGCCTGTTTCGAACGAGCCTGATCGGGCGAGGCCTTATCTACTCAATCCTGATCAGTGCGGGCCTAATCTGTGTGGGCCTGATTGATACGGGCCTGATCTTTGCAGGTCTCGAGAGGGCGGGGCTGATCTACTCAGGTCTCGAGAGGGCGAGGCTGGTCGACCCGGGCCTGTTCCGAACGAGCCTGATCGGTGCGGACCTGATCTGTGTGGGCCTGATTGATACGGGCCTGATCTACTCAGGTCTCGAGAGGGCGAGGCTGGTCGACCCGGGCCTATTTCAAACGAGCCTGATCGGGCGAGGCCTTATCTACTCAATCCTGATCAGTGCGGGCCTGATCTGTGTGGGCTTGATTGATACAGGCCTGATATTAGAGGCACAATCTGAGACGGTACACTTTACCACGTTGTGTGTCCTCTGGTACTTGATGTTGTCCCACCTTGTCCCACCTTGTTGTGTAACATCTTGCTGTACCATCTTGGTGTATCATCTTGTTGTGGCATCTGTTGGTCCCAACAGATTGCTGATATCGCTTCCACCTGTCTTCAGTGTGATAGTCCATTCTCTGTCTCCACTGTGTGTGTGTGTTTCCACCTGCTATAAATGGGAGCGATCTCCCTGGATCGGTACCATTTTCCTTCTTGACCTCGGTCGTTCCACTTCCCTCCTTCTGTCTTGTTCTGTCTTGTTCCTTCGCCTTGCTTCAATCCATGTTATCGTATGCACTTCGATTGGTTGGATACCTCTGTGACAATCGCCTTGTCCACACACATTACACTGTACTGGACATATACCTTTAATAGGTTATGGGCCTCGGTTGTGTACTCCTCCAACCTCTCTTTCGTTACCCTGCCTTGCGCTCTCCAGCTGCTCCGTTCCCCTCCTGCTTCCTCCCTGTGTCTTCTGCTTGCTGTGCTCTGTTTTTGTGCTTTTAAAACGATTCAATTTCATCAAAAACCTCTCTGTTCGCTTTGCTGTAAATTGTCATACTTTTTCTTGTTTGCCTGCTTGCTTGCTTGTTCTTTTCGTTTTTCTTTGCATACGTATCCCTTCCTTGATCATCGCCACCATGCCATTTAGTGTTATGCATACTCCTGTTGACCAGCGAGTCACTCGTAG
>NW_001865063.1:127460-128705 GCF_000002865.3 Monosiga brevicollis MX1
ACTGCTAACCTGCACAAACTCACGCCTGCTGGTGCCCGCGCCGAACCTAAACAGGGTGCCTTTGCTGTTGAGCATGGTGGAGGGCGCGGGCACGGGCATGGCCGTGGACGTGGTCGCGGACGCGGTCGTGGACGTGGTCGTGGCCGTGGTCGCCATGGTATACACCACGGGCCCCACCCAAAGAGTGATCGCGTCAATGCCAACTGTGAATTTTGTCGCATCTATGGCCACGATGCATCTCAGTGCCGCAAGAAGCGCGCGTACGAGAAGCACAATGGCAAGCAGTTTGCGGCCCCCATCATGACCGCGACCTTGTCTCTTCCTCCCCCCTCCCATTTGCCCGCTGCACCTGCTGCTCCTCCTTCCCATTTGCCCGCTGCTCCTGCTGTGAATTATTCGCCCGCACAAACACATTATCGTCACCACGAGTTGTTCTTGACCTGTTTGTCAGCCACCAACCTGGCCACCAGCAATCGTGCATTGGTGGACAGTGGTGCCACTGCTCATTTTTTTGTTGATCGTGATTTATTTCATGATCTTGCTCCAAGCTCTGAGACCATTGTGACTGCCAACGGCGTGACGGCTGCTGAGGCCGTCGGCTCCGTATCTTTGCTCGTGACTGATGTTGATGGTGTCTTGCGCCCCATTGTTCTTGATCGTTGCTTTTATGTGCCTTCTTTTTCTCACAACATTGTCTCGCTTTCTGCCCTTGTTGATGCTGGTTTTGTCGTGTCCTTGTCTGACTCGTCTACATTTTTGTTGAGTGATGCTGATGTCACTTGGTCTGCACCACGTGATGCGGCTAGTGGTGGCTTGTTTTTCTTTTCTTTTCTCCCAGCTCACCACCTGCACCACCAGCGCCACCACCAGCAACAACAGCATGCCCATGTTGTGTCTGCTTCGCAGATGCATCGTCTTCTTGGCCACCCGCCGCGCGAAGTTTTGCGCTCCATGCTGCAGCAAGTTGAAGACACCTCGGACGTCAAGGCCATCCTCAACTGCAACGATTGCAACCTCTTCAAAGCTAAGCGCCTTGCTCTGGCTGGCTTCGATCGCGACCGCACGCCCCGCATGCCTGGTGAACTGGTCGCTTCTGACATGTTTGGCCCGCTTCGCTCCCCTAGTATCAAAGGAGCGAGGTACATCATTGCCTATCGGGATGTGGCGACGGGCTTTCTCTGGCTCGACCCTGTCTGTCGCAAGGACGATCTGGCTGAGAGCTTTGCTCGCCTGATTCGCGACTCG
>NW_001865063.1:130025-131628 GCF_000002865.3 Monosiga brevicollis MX1
GTACATCTTGCTGTACCATCTTGGTGTATCATCTTGTTGTGGCATCTGTTGGTCCCAACAGATTGCTGATATCGCTTCCACCTGTCTTCAGTGTGATAGTCCATTCTCTGTCTCCACTGTGTGTGTGTGTTTCCACCTGCTATAAATGGGAGCGATCTCCCTGGATCGGTACCATTTTCCTTCTTGACCTCGGTCGTTCCACTTCCCTCCTTCTGTCTTGTTCTGTCTTGTTCCTTCGCCTTGCTTCAATCCATGTTATCGTATGCACTTCGATTGGTTGGATACCTCTGTGACAATCGCCTTGTCCACACACATTACACTGTACTGGACATATACCTTTAATACCTGATCTACTCAGGTCTCGAGAGGGCGAGGCTGGTCGACCCGGGCCTGTTTCGAACGAGCCTGATCGGTGCAGGCCTTTCTACTCAATCCTGATCGGTGCGGGCCTGATCTGTGTGGGCCTGATTGATACGGGCCTGATCTACTAAGGTCTCGAGAGGGCGACGCTGGTCGACCCGGGCCTGTTCCGAACGAGCCTGATCGGTGCGGACCTGATCTGTGTGGGCCTGATTGATACGGGCCTGATCTACTCAGGTCTCGAGAGGGCGAGGCTGGTCGACCCGGGCCTGTTCCGAACGAGCCTGATCGGTGCGGACCTGATCTGTGTGGGCCTGATTGATACGGGCCTGATCTACTCAGGTCACGAGAGGGCGAGGCTGGTCGACCCGGGCCTGTTTCGAACGAGCCTGATCGGGCGAGGCCTTATCTACTCAATCCTGATCGGTGTGGGCCTGATCTGTGTGGGCCTGATTGATACGGGCCTGATCTACTAGGGTCTCGAGAGGGCGAGGCTGGTCGACCCAGGCCTGTTTCGAACGAGCCTGATCGGGCGAGGCCTTATCTACTCAATCCTGATCAGTGCGGGCCTAATCTGTGTGGGCCTGATTGATACGGGCCTGATCTTTGCAGGTCTCGAGAGGGCGGGGCTGATCTACTCAGGTCTCGAGAGGGCGAGGCTGGTCGACCCGGGCCTGTTCCGAACGAGCCTGATCGGTGCGGACCTGATCTGTGTGGGCCTGATTGATACGGGCCTGATCTACTAGGGTCTCGAGAGGGCGAGGCTGGTCGACCCAGGCCTGTTTCGAACGAGCCTGATCGGGCGAGGCCTTATCTACTCAATCCTGATAATAAATTAGGTGTTTGAACCTCAGAGCTGAAAGCAAAGCTGTGCAACCCCGACATCAAAATCACGACGGCACGCAAAACAACACAAGAGAACAAGACATTTTCATCGGCTCCTATCATGCCGAGGAGTACAAGCGCGAAGAATCACGCACAAGGAAACAAAAATCGTACAAAACGACCAGGTATAACCAGAGATACGGCCATTTTAACCACAAGTCACACAAAAAGGGAGTCACACATATCACAACTACTAGCCATCACAGCACGAACATAAAGAACACCACGGCACGCTCACATCAAACAAGAGACAGCGTCGGGTTGAAAAGGCAACCGACCACAGAAAGAAAAGTCATCATACAAAGGACTTTACACAAACATTCAGCAAAAATACCACACAAATACAGCAAAAATGAAG
>NW_001865063.1:131777-135158 GCF_000002865.3 Monosiga brevicollis MX1
GNACGATCAGAGTTTTTCCATGGTTGAAACCGGTGTAGTAGTCGCGCTTCTCCTTTTCGGCTCGGCGAAGGGCAGCGCCCACCTTGATGCAGGCTTGCGAGGTGGTCGGGGGTTGGGCTGTGCGCACAGTCACGTCAATGCCCAGGTCGGGTAGAGCTGGGCCCAGAGCACCGCCGGGAAAGGGGTTGCGGCAGTGCAGGTCGATGCGGCAGCTCTGACCGTTGGCGTTGTAGCCAGACTTTTCCACCCAGACATGGGAGAGGGTGGCGTACCTGAGCAGGCGGCCCATCTCGTCGCGAAGGGCGTTGTGTCGCTTGATGGGACGGCAGGTCAGCAGGTGCTCGCGGGTTAGTCGCGGCTGAGGTGTCTTGCTGCTGCAAAGCGGGCACTTGTCCGTCGGCTTGACGTTGATGAGTTCATGGAGGCCAAAACCCATCATGGACACGACCGCAATGGCAAAGGTCGTGTCGCTCAAGCGACGCAACTTGTCTCGACCCCGCATGGTCAAGACAGTGCTGACGCCCCACTCGCGTGAGGCCAGATATGCCTGCTGCAGGTCCAGCGCGCACTTGGCCATCAGGTCGTCAAGTGCCGCCTTGGAGCGGAGGGCAATGATCTCAGCTGGTCGCTGGGTCGCCGCGTCCTTGACCGTGGCAATCTGGAAGCCAGCTCGCTGCACGTGGGCCTCAAAGTCGTCAGCCCTCGATGCATCCTCCAAGAGTCGATCGTAGACCCGAGGGTAGCGAGTGGCCAGCTTGGCCATGTTGCAGACATAAGCCACCGGACCGCGCTCAACCAAGTCGTGCAGGCCAAAGCCCCCGGTGTTGGCCCGCGTGAAGATGCGAGCCTCCAGGAGCTGTTCCAGCGTAACGTCATGACCTTCAGCTCCGGCTGGTGCAGACAGGTTTACCTTGGCAAAAAAGGCTTTGACAAAGGTGTCCTTGCAAGCACGGTTCAAGAGCTCGGACAAGCCCGACGTCAGACTTGGGGGCAGCGTGTAGAGGTGGTTGATGAGGCTAGGCACGTACTGCATGGCCGTGAGGAGGGCCTGAAGCGAGACACCGGTCGTCAGCATGTCATTGAGCTTGCCAGAGATGTGCTTTGCCTTGTCGTTCAGCTGCTTCTTCATCCACTCGCGACGGCCAATCGGCGTTCCCAAGACCGACATGCCCGTGTTGGCCGTGTCGCGCACGGCATCTGGCAATACAGACTTGATAGCAGTGATGGAAGCGGGATGGTGGCGAGGCATGTAGAAGCGGCTCTTACTGGGCTGCAGATGGAGGCCAGCAGACTCTGCACGAGCCTTGACAATCTCCACGTCGGCCGCCACGTCCTCCGCGGGACCCATCAGTACAATGTCGTCGAGGTATTTGATGACCTTGCAGCGGTAGTCAGTGGTGGCGTCGAGGAGGCCGAGGACCTCACAGGAGTACAGGGCAAAGAAGAAGGGCGATAGCTCGTTGCCCTGCACAATGCCTTGGCCAACATCAATGTCAATCACCTTGAAGAACTTGTCGACAATGCAGTGGGTAGTGGGTCGAGCATAGTGTCGTTCAAAGGCGCGCAAGAGGCCTGGGACCTTGTCGGCCACAATCTCGTGCAGGCGTGCTCGGTCGGTGTAGTTGAAGGCACTCTTGAAATCGAGGGAGAGCATGGTCCAGCCCGGGGTAGACTCACAGGCTTGAAGCTCACCAAAGGCCATGCCAACCGCAGCTGAAATGCCGTCCTTGACTCCGACGGCCAGCCTTGACTCCGACGGCCAGCTCTGGACTGGCCTGTAGCAAGTGGGCAATATGGGGCTGCTGTTGCTCGAGCAGAGCGCGGTTGACAACCTTGTTGAAGATGGAATCCGTGCCCACGGGTCGAAACTTGCCATTGGCCTTCTCCAGGATAGTGTAGTTGATGGAGCAAAGGGCATGTCGAATCGACTCGGGCACGGTGTTGTTGGCAATGTGGTGAAAGATCTTGTTCAAGGCAACCTGAGGACCTCCAGTGGCGGTGGTGGGGCCCTGAGGCGCGCCTCCATCAGAAGGAGCAGTCGGGTCGCTGGTAGAACCCTGGCGTGGGCCCAAGACTTGACTGAAGTGCTCCTTGATGCGGTAGATGGAGGCAAGAAGCTCACCAGACCAACCATAGGGGTCGGTGACACCCTTGGTGGCCGCCAACGCCTTGGGGAGCTCACCTTTGGTGAAGGACACGGTTGGGGAGCTCGCAGCCGTGGCTGGTGCCAGTGTAGACGTGGAGGCAGGGGTCGAAGCAATGTACGGGGTCAGCCCGGGCGGTACCAAGAGGTCGCGCACGGCCTGAACCTCAGAATTACCAATCACGGCACGAGCCTTGTCGGCATCAAATGCTTTGGCAATCTGACCTCGGTTCAGACGGTTCGTGACGTGGTTTGCCCAGGCTTCGTCCGCCAGGTCCGGGTCGCGGACGAGTGACCTGAGGCTCTGGTCGACTGCGTCGTTCGGGTGGGCGCCCGCGCCGGCGTTCAGCTGTCCTCGACGGCTCTGCTTGCGTGCGACTGCCTTGCGCATGGTGTCCACGACCCGACCTAGTTGCCCCGTCACAAGCCAACGGAGACGATCGTGAAACATATTGCGCAGGTCAATCGTAGACAGTGCGGTCGAGGGAGCAGACAACAACATGCTAGGCAAGGCCAAAATCAAAGCCCAGCACATCTCTCGCTCTTCAGCGGTATAGTCCGAGTGAACGGCAGACCAATACAGCTGGCTCAGGGTGGCAGCCATCAGCTTGGTCTCGGTGGCGTTGGATGGGTAGCGGCTGCGCTGCATCAGTGGATGCCGGGCGAGCTTGAGCAGCTCGCAGACACTGATGCGAGACCCTACACACTGTTGGGGCCAAGCGCCACGCATAATCTCAAGCAGGTCGTGTCCAGCCGCATGAAACAACGCCTCGGTCGCTCGCTTCAGATTGGCACCACATCGGGAGCGGTGTTGACTGATACCAGCAGCTTCGAAGAAGAGGTGACACTTGTTGCACTGGGCGACCAATTTGGCCTCCATCACCTGCTTGACCAGAACAGTGGCTTGCTCGTCGTAGGGGTGCTCGCGTAGTACATGATTGACCCAGGCTTTGCGGTCAAGGCGGGGCCCCTTGCATTTGCAAAGCCCAAATGGGCAGGCGAGGAGTTGCCTGTGGCCAGATGTCTTCAGCAGGACCTTGCGCTGGGCATCCAGCACGTTGGCAGCGATGGGCGGAGCAGGATCGCTGAGAAGAACATCTTGCTCACTCTCACTGTGTTCGCCCGCTGTATCGTGTGTTTCACTCTCACTGACTTCGCCAAGTGGGGCTGAGTTTGCATGCTCACTGTGTTCGACAGGATGTGAAATGGCAGCGGGCAAAATGGCAGTGGCAGGGGGT
>NW_001865063.1:137820-146763 GCF_000002865.3 Monosiga brevicollis MX1
GAGGGCGAGGCTGGTCGACCCGGGCCTGTTTCGAACGAGCCTGATCGGGCGAGGCCTTTTCTACTCAATCCTGATCAGTGCGGGCCTGATTGATACGGGCCTGATCTACTCTGGTCTCGAGAGGGCGAGGCTGGTCGACCCGCGCCTGTTCCGAACGAGCCTGATCGGTGCAGGCCTTTTCTACTCAATCCTGATCGGTGCGGACCTGATTGGTGTGGGCCTGATTGATACGGGCCTGATCTACTCAGGTCTCGAGAGGGCGAGGCTGGTCGACCCGGGCCTGTTCCGAACGAGCCTGATCGGGCGAGGCCTTTTCTACTCAATCCTGATCAGTGCGGGCCTGATTGATACGGGCCTGATCTACTGAGGCCTCGAAAGGGCGAGGCTGGTCGACCCGCGCCTGTTCCGAACGAGCCTGGTCGACCCGGGCCTTTTCTACTCAATCCTGATCGGTGCGGACCTGATCTGTGTGGGCCTGATTGATACGGGCCTGATCTACTCAGGTCTCGAGAGGGCGAGGCTGGTCGACCCGGGCCTGTTTCGAACGAGCCTGATCGGGCGAGGCCTTATCTACTCAATCCTGATCAGTGTGGGCCTGATCTGTGTGGGCCTGATTGATACGGGCCTGATCTACTAAGGTCTCGAGAGGGCGAGGCTGGTCGACCCGGGCCTGTTCCGAACGAGCCTGATCGGTGCGGACCTGATCTGTGTGGGCCTGATTGATACGGGCCTGATCTACTCAGGTCTCGAGAGGGCGAGGCTGGTCGACCCGGGCCTGATCCGAACGAGCCTGATCGGTGCGGACCTGATCTGTGTGGGCCTGATTGATACGGGCCTGATCTACTCAGGTCACGAGAGGGCGAGGCTGGTCGACCCGGGCCTGTTTCAAACGAGCCTGATCGGGCGAGGCCTTATCTACTCAATCCTGATCAGTGCGGGCCTGATCTGTGTGGGCTTGATTGATACGGGCCTGATCTACTAAGGTCTCGAGAGGGCGAGGCTGGTCGATCCGGGCCTGTTCCGAACGAGCCTGATCGGTGCGGACCTGATCTGTGTGGGCCTGATTGATACGGGCCTGATCTACTCAGGTCTCGAGAGGGCGAGGCTGGTCGACCCGGGCCTGTTCCGAACGAGCCTGATCGGGCGAGGCCTTTTCTACTCAATCCTGATCAGTGCGGGCCTGATCTGTGTGGGCTTGATTGATACGGGCTTGATCTTTACAGGTCTCGAGAGGGCGAGGCTGGTCGATCCGGGCCTGTTCCGAACGAGCCTGATCGGGCGAGGCCTTTTCTACTCAATCCTGATCAGTGCGGGCCTGATTGATACGGGCCTGATCTACTGAGGCCTCGAAAGGGCGAGGCTGGTCGACCCGCGCCTGTTCCGAACGAGCCTGGTCGACCCGGGCCTTTTCTACTCAATCCTGATCGGTGCGGACCCTATCGGTGTGGGCCTGATTGATACAGGCCTGATCTACTCAGGTCTCGAGAGGGCGAGGCTGGTCGACCCGGGCCTGTTTCGAACGAGCCTGATCGGGCGAGGCCTTATCTACTCAATCCTGATCAGTGCGGGCCTGATTGATACGGGCCTGATCTACTCAGATCGCGAAAGGGCGAGGCTGCTCTACTCGGGTCTCGAGAGAGCGAGCCTGGTCGATCCGGGCCTTTTCTACTCAATCCTGATCGGTGCGGACCTGATCGGTGTGGGCCTGATTGATACGGGCCTGATCTACTCAGGTCTCGAGAGGGCGAGGCTGGTCGACCCGGGCCTGTTTCGAACGAGCCTGATCGGGCGAGGCCTTTTCTACTCAATCCTGATCAGTGCGGGCCTGATCTGTGTGGGCTTGATTGATACGGGCTTGATCTTTGCATGTCTCGAGAGGGCGAGGCTGGTCGACCAGGGCCTGTTCCGAACGAGCCTGATCGGGCGAGGCCTTTTCTACTCAATCCTGATCAGTGCGGGCCTGATTGATACGGGCCTGATCTACTGAGGCCTCGAAAGGGCGAGGCTGGTCAACTCGGGCCTGTTCCGAACGAGCCTGATCGGCGCGGACCTGATTGATGCGGGCCTCATGATAATAAATTAGGTGTTTGAACCTCAGAGCTGAAAGCAAAGCTGTGCAACCCCGACATCAAAATCACGACGTCACGCAAAACAACACAAGAGAACAAAACAATTTCATCGGCTCCTATCATGCCGAGGAGTACAAGCGCAAAGAATCACGCATAGAAACAAAAATCGTTAAAAACGACCAAGTAAAACCAGAGATACAGCCATTTCAAACACTAGACACCCGAAAAGGCAGTCGCACATCACAAGAACGAGCCACCATAGCACGATCGCATTAGGGTTGACTCTAATAGCGACCCAGGTTTCGTAAAATGTCCGATTTGCCAATTTCGTGACAAGGGAGAGCCGGCGCTTCGAAAATAATTTTCGGAATTCCCAGCTACAAATCTTCTCAAATCAAGTCTCGTAGTTTTGTCTCATGTGTCACACATGAACCTGTGCCAATCACCATCCGTTGGCAGTGTAACACTTTTTTCGAGGAAAAAAGACGATCGGCACGGCATTTGGAAAAAAAAAAAAAAATGAGTTGATTATCTCTTACTTAATTATCGTAATGCCTGGTATATGAGTTCCCCGGGGCTTGAATCAACGAACGTTGAGCTGACTCGAGCTCTTTATTGCAGGTTCAGCAGACATCAGCATTGCCTGAGTCGAAGTCACCGTAGTGACTCAAGATGTCTTTTGCGGCGCGAACTCCACTAAAGATGGCGCCATGAACGGTTGCTGCAAAAAGTGAATAGCCCCAAAAGCGATGAGGAAAGAGGTTCGCCCTCTCATTGGTCCATTTTTTCCCCGACACTTTCTTCCCGGATCGCAAGTGCAGTCCCAACGGTACCTGGATATGAGCGACAGGTGTGCTCCCCTGCGAAGGCAATGGGCGCGCCACAGTCTGGGGACTGGGTTGGTCGAGGCAAACACAAGCATGAGGGCGACGCTACAACACCAAGGGTCGGCGCTGCTTGAGCTGGCTGCAAATCCCCGTTTTCAAACCTGGATCATTTCAGCGAGTGTGTCGTAAAGAGTTCCATCACCACCCGGCGGAATATAGGAATAAGAGCCGCTGAAGGAGACAACAGGTTAGAGGCGCGAGAAAAAGGCGCAGAGAGAGAATGTGTGTGAGTGTGTGTGTGTGTGTGCCCTGAGTTGATCCGAAACAAGTATGCATGTGCGTGCAAGTGGCTCCTGGCTTACCGTGCGTATTGGTTGCTGCGCCAACGAGTGATGTGCTGCAAAAGAAGTCACCACGGTCCGGTTACCAAGAGCCAGCGGGCAACAGCAGCCAGGTTTGTACGCCGTGCTTACGTGATTTAGAAGCTCGGCCTCATCAAAAGCTTGCTTGAAGACAGATTTGAGCCGCTCTAGGCAACGGTGAATGATTATGTCGTCATCCAACTCCTCTGTTTCCTGCAAAAATGAAGGACACATCGTCATTGCGTTCGTAGCTTCACGACACTGACAGCTGTTGATCGCACTGTGCACAAGACACGTGACAGGTCAAACACAAAACAGACCAGGGCAGCAGGTCCTGAATTCATTGCCACTAGAGTTGGGGTACCCCGGGCGGGTTGAAAGTTCCAGATCATGTATGCACGGCCACGTGTTTCACTCTCCGCATTGAGCAAACCAAACATGTCAACATTGCTGCTCCAGAACGCACGATCAAAACATAGAATGATCTATTAGCAAAGCACCATTTGTGAGTTGCCTCAGAGTACATGATCAGTCAAGCTCTGCAGGTTCAAACCTTGTTTAAAACGCCAAAACCCAATTGTTGTATCGCAGCCATTTTTCGTGTTGGGAGGGGTGGCTGAAAATCCACTGTGTTTGACTGCAAGCGGGCACAAAAACAAAAAATGAGACTTTTCAGAGAAAACCCCATCCCTTCCCCTCTCCCTTCAAATGAAAACAAAAGAAGAATCGCTCACGGACCTTGAGCACGCCAAGCGGGATGGCCACAACTGCAGCATCAGCTCGGAAGACAGCGGCATTGGAAGTCACGACTTCAACCTTAGACCCATCTACAAAACTGATGCTTTTAACTGGGGAATTGTAATGTGGAGCCAGTCTGTCGAGTTGGCAAATCAAGTGAACTCATTTGCACGAGCGGATGAAGTTAGGGGAGCGAGCTGGCGCAGCGACTCACGTCGACGCCATGCCGGCAGGGAAACTACCAAAGCCGTGCTTGGTAACGTGGTGAGCACCTGCCAGTTCAAAGGCATCGTCCTGTATTTGGTAAGGGTTTGGATCATGACGGTAATTGATGAGACAAGCGAGCGGCGTTTGATGGCAAGAAACATGAAGCAAAAAGCAAGATACCTGATCCCAGTGGGCAACCGATAGATTATCCAGCAAAGAGGCATTGGCAAACTCGAGGTTGGAAATGTGCCAGTTAACCAGCCGGCGGTGGCGCTCATCCAAGACTGAATTGGGGGTATCAGGCAAGGCCTGTCGAGAAGCAGCGACTTGCGCGTGAAGCAGTTGTTCTTTCGCTCGCAAAACGGCCACATTGGCCATGGCTGCCTGCCAACGCTGCTTGATTGAGTCGAGGTCAGGTTCAGCGGTGGAGGCTTCCTGCGAATTGATAGAATTGGTAGCCGCAAGCATGAGGGCGCAACTGCTGGGTGTGGGGGGCAATTTGATATCCAGTTTCGGCTTGTAGGTACGGCAGTGCGATGGAGACGAAGGCCGAGACACGCACAAATTGAGCAAAGCAGCTAGGGCTACAGGTGTGATGAGGATCCTCGAGCAGCTGGCATGTTTCAGTATGTTCCAACTTTAAGATGTCGTGAGCAGCTGCCTCTTGCTGACGCTGCTGAAGAGCGACCATGGCATCGGTCAAGGCCTATGAAACATAAAAATCAATGAATGAGGCACGGTTGTGCTGGGACGTGAGCATCAAAGAATAAAGTCAAGTGCAAGAGCGGCTGCAGTCGCGTGAATGACTTACTTTGCGCACGGCGGCCAGCTTGTCGATGTCATCACAAATCTTTTGAAGCTGACGGTCGTATTGAGCCATGGCGTCGAGATCCTGAGTGAAAGTGTTGATGAGAACGAAGGACAGAAATTTTCAAAACAAATGCGCCAAAAGGCAAGTCCGTACTTCGCGTTCGGTTTGCATGCGTAAAGCTTGACCCAGGGAGATGTGTCCATCTTCTTCGAGGGAAAGCAACTTTGTGTGACCCAGCCAGCGATTGAACTGCGATAGCAGGCCTGGGTGAGCAGGACGTGCTGTTGAGACGCCGAATTTGAAGTGGGGCTCGGTTTCACACCTCTGCTTCAACAGTAGCATCTGTCTGCGGATTGACCTAACGATCGCGCAGTTCCAAAAGTCACCACAAGTTGGTTAAGAGAGCCAAACGAGAATGTTGGAAAAAAAAGAGAGAGAGAGAGATCAAGCCGTTGCAGTGTGTCAGGTACCTCTGTGCCATCAACATCGTATAGTGGGCAAGCACCGCGCAGCGGATGAACTTTGATACCCAGTTGTCTCGCCAACACAGTGAGAGGGTTGCCTCCTTGAATCATACAAAGTTGGGGAAAGAGCAAAGCGTTAGGAAGCATTCAGGGAGTCATGGTGGTCGAGTTGAATGGCAAGGGGCTGTTTGAGGGATACAGGGACACAAGAACACAGGGACACAGGAACACAGGGACAGAAGGCCACAAGGCCACTAAGACACGAGGATGCCAGGATCGAGGAGCACAGGAAGAGTGAACCCTAGGCGCGCTTCCTTACCCAAGCCAGTCAACACCATGGCGCCCATGTCAGCGACATGATTTTGCCACGTGTAATTCCTCACTCGACCACCTGGTCGATCCTGTGGTTCATGATGGTGTTGGTTGATGGTTAGGGTTAGGGTAATGAGCGCAACTAGCCTGTCGGGCACAAGCTGGGTACATGTTATTTGGGTGCATGTACGGCGTACCTGAGCTTCTAGGACGGTGACGTGGAAGCCGTGATATTTTAGGTGATTGGCAGCAGCTAGGCCGGCGGCACCTGCACCAATGACAATCACGCTCCGATTTTTGCGAGGCACCACATCTATCACACACCAAGGGAGATGGGGCAAAGTCAAACAAGTCCAGGACTCGAGGCCCAAGGGGTGGCGGGAAGGGTCCCACCAGACTGAAGATCGCGCTGAAAGCTGCCAAAATTGATGGTGCAATTCAGGGTAAAAAAGCGAATGATGCGGCGAGACCAGCCTGCGATGACATGTGTGAGGGTTATCATAAGTTTTGCTACGAGTATGTGGCTGGGCCATGCCGTGGATGGAGGGTTGGGGGTAGATGCGCTTTCAAACAAGGGAACGGGCAGGGGTGTGCAAATGTTTGAACACCGTACAGGCCAGGCGTTGTTCGCGTCCTAGCAAGAGGTGATGAGGGAGGCATTGAAGAACATTATGCGTGGTGACTTCGGAGCGGCAATCCTGCCACCATAGCTGCAGCTGCACAATGCCCGAAATGAAGATGCCAGAGTCGTGAGAGAGGCAAAGCTTGAGGCATCAAGAGTCAGGAAAGAGGGAGAGGGCTCATCCTTGCCAAGGGACCCGCCCTTTCTTGGTTTGAAGCATGACGTGACTGGCTCATCGGCTGTTGGGAAGCGATGTGATGTGTTGAGGACTGACAGCGGTGTTGCGAAGCAGGAGGTAGAGTTGGATATCACAGGGTTGCTGTAAGATGTCAGCAAAGGCGACACGTTCGTCTGCTTCCAACTGGTCGGGTCGGCGTCGACTAGGGCAGCGGTTAGACAAGGGACAAGGGTGCGAGCGTGAGAAGGGGGGAGGCGTCATGATACAGTGATGCAGTGGGGTAAGGGGATGGGTTACCAATTTTGGCATCTGCTCACCAGGCAATGACGGCCGCTTCGTCGTCATGGGCAAGATCACTGGAGGCATACAGGTTGTGGTCATTTGCTTCGCCTGCCTCAGGGGAGGGTGTGGGGGTCACAAGACGAGGAGGGGCGATGTTAGAACCTCAGCGGCATACGGGCCATGGCCACCGTCTGGTCCAAACAAGGGGACAGCTGATCCCATCAGGACAGGGGCGTACCCGTTGCTGGGAGGGGCGTTGATGATCGATGTGTGCCGCCGCCGCTCTCGGCTGCTGCTGACGCTGCTGTTGATGAGAGGGGCTGCGCACTCAGACCTGCACCGGCCTTGGAGCTACCGCGACCTCCCCGGCTTCGACCCCGACCCGAAGCCCGACCCCGGCTCCGCCCTCGCCCTCGCCCTCGGCCCCGCCTTCGCCCACGTCCGCGACCTCGACCTCGAGCCCGGCCCCGGCCAGGCACAGCCACCAGCACTGGATTGAGCTCCTTGACCCGTTTGGCCACGGCCACGGCCACCGTCGCCGGCGCCGTAACGTCCATGATGCGGACGTACAAGTAAATTACTTTATTGAGCTGCTGTTGTCCTTGCCTGTTGTCGCTGTCTGTTGTCGTTGCCTGTTGCATTTGTATGTTGCGTCTGGTTGCCTGTTGCGTTTGTCTGTTGTGTGGATGTCTGGCACCTTTTCCTCAACACATGTAACATGTAACAAGAGGCTGAAGCCAAACCACGACTTCTCGTAACCAAGGCTCGATTGTTGTCAGCCCAAACAAACTAGCAGACACACGTACTGGTGACATTACTGGTGTGGTTTTGTCTGGACGCGAACAAATTTGTAATGAAGAATGCAAGGAGTTCTGACCAATCGTGTCCCTCGTGGTGTAGCGAATTGGCGTTGTGCCTTTGGCGAGTTTCCTCGACTGGATCAGGATCACTCGAAAATGGTCGTCGTAAGAATGAGAAGGGGTAAAAAAGCAAGCAAGGCTGCAAGAGAGGGGCAAGATGATGCCGTACCGAATAAAGTTTATCGACATGGATTCTGTGTCGCCATCTGGTCGTCAAGAGGGGTAAAACAGACCCCTTTTTCTGCTTGGATTGACTTGGGCCGCAGCATCCAAGCGCACGGTGGGGCGATGGAAGCGGTGGGGTGTGGTCGTCACACCCAAGCAAGTGAGGCTTGTGTCATGTGAAAAAGGCACACAAGAGCGGTTTGATCGACGATGTACAACCCCAATACTGCTCGCAGCATTTAGACGACGGTATTCGGGTGTGTCAAGTCAAAAAGTCGGCTGCAACTTGGCATGTGGCCCGCGACAACACGCAACACGCGCCCGACCTCATGCTGCTGTCAAAGCGCGCCATCTTGCCCCGTCAAGGATCAAGACGCCAGTGATGATGAAAACCAGTCCTCGTGGAACCTCGTCCGTGGGAATGGGTTGGCTTTGAAACGCGTGGATAGGATACGTCCATGCTTCTGATCGAGACCCATGATCACCCATCGATAAAAAGCGTGACTTGGCCTGGAATGCCGCATCACCGCCAGCATGTCAAGATCGCGTAACAGCGCTGGGCACGCGCGATATTGGTTTCATGCTCATGACAGAATATGTTCTTAATCATGACAGGCCCGTTTTTCTCGGGGCCGGTCACACGTCCTTCTCCACCCAACCTCGATCGCTGTTTGCGCTGTTGCTTGCTTGTCACGAGCTCTGACGTCATGAACCTACCGGCAAAATTTGTCTCGTGCCTCGCTCGGAAAAACCCACACTCGTGACCGTGTGCCTTGCATACAGAAAAAGCAGAAGAAGAAGAAGAAGAAGAAGAAAAGCCCTCCTCCTTCTCTTATCGTCGTCATCACCCACTTCACCTTTTGTGTGTGTTTGTGTGTGTTTGTGTGTGCCTGTCTGTGTGTGTAACAAGCCCACGGCGTCTCACCCTCACCCAAACCCACACACACACACAAAGAGCGTGGGTGAGGTCCCACGTTGTGTAACCCACTGCCATGCTTTTTGTCTCTCGTGGTCATGAGTTTATGTGTTGTGTGTTATGGTGTGGT
>NW_001865063.1:155292-156464 GCF_000002865.3 Monosiga brevicollis MX1
ATCGGCGAAAATGGTGTATGCCTCGCACTCAATGCTTGAACAGCTGCAATGCCCGCAAGCAATGGAAGACGGACATCAGACAGCCGCTGCCGTTACGAGTGAGGCGAACGTTTGACTGGCAACTGGCAGCTTGCCCTCGCTATTTCGACCCAGGTGATGCTGCGCACTCAACAGGGTCGCGGCCATTTTATGGAGGTGCAAAGAGACCCCGCTTTCAAGGGGGCAGATTGTAGCTATGATGGCACTCTGGATGTCGCAAGTATTGTCGACAGGATGGCCCTTGTCAGCTTCCCCCACTTGCGTTGCGATGGGTCAGAATTTAATGACCTTCAAATGCCACCGACAGGCCAGGCAGACTGGTACAGACAGCGTGGCTCGATTTCAGATTGCAGTTGAGGACACAGAAGAGGGCAGCGGTTGCCATGATCCAGCTCGCTCTTGCCGATGACGAAGCTGATGCGACTCGAGAAGAGGCGGAAGCGGAGATGAGAGAGATTCGGCTGTACTGACCTCAATTGAGACACTGACGGTCCGCCTCAGCCAACTGTAACAACTTGCAAGTGTGGCACCAGAAAAGCTAACCGATGGCTATGATGACTGGCACCGCTTCCATCGAACGTGCAAAAGACAAAAGACCCATGCAAGGCCGGCAAACATACATCCCGGCAAACATACATCCAAGACCATCTCCGTCATGCATACACATAGAACCTGTGTAGTGGTTTGGAACAAATGTTAGAAATTACCACTTAACTTTGAAAGTTGACGCCAAAACCCCCGTTCAAAGTTAGGGGGTACCCCACTGTATATTGCATGTCCACAGAATGGCGATACACCACTGCACGGGGCCTGCTATAACGGTCATGTCAAGCTGGCGGAGATGCTGTTGAAACACGGTGCTGATACTAAAGCCAAGGACAACGTCAGTACGGTATCTCCCTCCCCCCCCTTCACCCCCCCCTGTGATGGTGCACCTGTACCCCATGATGATGATGATGATGATGATGCTGTACCTGTACGCCATGCTGATGCATCATCCCACAGGATGGCATTACACCACTGCACTGGGCCTGCATCGACGGTCATGACAAGGTGGTGAAGATGCTTTTAAAGCACGGTGCTGATGCTAAAGCCAAGGACATCGTCAGTACAGTACCTCCCTCTTCCCCCCT
>NW_001865063.1:157179-164416 GCF_000002865.3 Monosiga brevicollis MX1
ATGCCAGCGTCAGTACAGTACCTCCCTCTTCCCCCGCTGCTACCCTGATGGCCACTCCTCGCCTCGCAGTGCTGGTGGCAGTCACCCAGGCCTGGCATGCTCCGTCGAGATACTCCTCAATGTCGTCCATCTCGCTTGAATCCCTGGCCCTTCCACCCTCTTGTCCCATCCCTTCGCTCCTATTCCCCGCGTACATCAAGCATGCTCCCCCAAGGCTTGCGACCCGCTCTATGCTCCTCGCTCTCCTCCGTCTCTCCTGTGCTTCCGTTCTTGATCGCCTGCACCCACCACGTTGTCTCTGCTCAAAGCCGCATTGACACATAAGACACCTCTGGCGTCCGTGGCCTTTCTTTCTTTTCTCTCTTGGTGCCTGAAGCTTCTAGCGTATCCTGCTCGTGCTCGTGTTCTGCTCGTGCTCGTGTTCTGCTCGTGCTCGTGTACTCCTGCCGCCTTTGCCGTGTGTTTGCAAAACCAAACTCGAGCCTGCTGCCACGCGCCGCTGTCTTTGATCTTGTCTCCCACCTTGCGATTCCCATCACACTACTACTCCTCGCCTCCTTTCGATAGCAACTCTTCACTCGTTCCTGAACCCGCTTAACAGGATGGCGAGACACCGCTCGACGTGGCGCGCCGAAGGGGACTTGGAAGCAAGCTGGAGCCCGTCTTTGCAGCTCACACAGCTGCACAAAAAGCCAGATCCCGTTCAACTCCTGCACAAGTCTCTCATCCAGCAAGCAAGAATTCCTGCTCGCAGGCACGTTGCTGCCTTGATCGATGACGCTGCTTCGGTCAATTTACTGGCCCGCATTCATTTGCCTTGTCCTTTTAGACTGCAAGCCACGTTGCCCGGCCATCATCTGCTTCACGTCCGAAACCACAACCAAGCTCAACTGCAGCCCGTTCCGAGCCACCTCAACCTCCCGCCTGGCTACCCCCGCTGCCCAGTGCTGCCCCGACCGTGGCGGTATGTCTACCATCCTGTTTATCCTTCTGTCTTCTCTTCCATCCATTTCAACTTTCATACTCGCACCACCTCACAAAGACCTTGCCCATGCAACTGGAATAGACGACGTTTTCGTTGGTTGTGGCAGTGGAGGCTTGGCTGAAGCCGCTCCTGCCTAAACATGCGACCACCCACCCATTTCCGCACCTCGACGCCTTTGTCGACGGTGCCATCCGACACAATGCCGGCGTGCGGGCCTCTGCCACATCGATCAAAGAGATTATTAATGCAGCGCCCGTGGATTTGCCTCATATGGACTGGACCGCTTTCCGAGACACAGCGACCAAGGCGCTCTCTGCGCTTGATCAAGTGTTCAAAGTGCCCGAAGCTCTATCTGCTCGCACGAGCCAGCTGGATTTGAAAACTACCACCCTCGCAACAGAGCTCAAAGCAATGCACGACCTGGTCTCTCAACCCAACTTGGCACCGGTGCTTCACGCACTTTGTGCAGCAGTGACGCAATTCCCCCGCCTGTCAGCCTCCAGTCCTCCTGCCCCGAAAAACCCTCCTGTCAATCTCCCAGCGGCCATTGACAAGCTGGTCCGCCTTCAAAACGTGGGCCCAGCGCGCTCACGTCTGTTGACCGCCAGCAACAAGCAGATTGAGGTCCTCATACAAGCGTTTGTCGATGCTCTGGATGCCGTGGCGCAAGCGGGCATCAAGGACACGAGCAGTCGCGTGCAAAGGTTGCAGCAACAGGTCAAGCGCCAGCCAGTCGATCGGGTATCTACACCTCAAAGCTTGCCCAGCGACTGGAAGAAACTTTGCCACGCCCACACAAAGCTCAGTCAATTTGACCAGAATGGGCTTGACGCGGTCGCCCAGTGGCAAGCCTCGCCCGACGTGAAGCATCATGCCTGGTATCTAGCATTTGTACATCACGAGGCTGAATCTCTGGTGCAACAGCTGCAAGACATGATCGACTGGCAAGCTCAGACGCTGTCCGTGTTGACCCAGTGCAAGGAGCTTGCAGCTCGTCTGTCCCAAAGCGTTGATGACCCGGCCGCTTCCGCACATGAGGAGCTAGCGCAGCTGAATGAGCGCATCCGTCGAACTATGACAGCTCTGAACTACTTACCAGACGACATGCGCTCAGGCCCTGAACAACAACTGCGGGAGATGAAGGCGAAGCAAGCCACCTTACAACGTCAGCTGCAAGGACAGTCGCACGTAGATCACATGGTCAGGCTAGCGCAGCTGCTGCACCAGCACTTTCCAGCTCTGCTGGTCTTTTTGCACCCTGAGCAGAGCACGCTGGGAGCGCGGCTCCGCACAGTGCTTGGCCCCGACCTTCCAGCCAGCCTCATCCTGGAGGCCTTAACTGAAGTGGACCGCACGTTGTCGCTGTCCAGCCTGGGCCAGCTTGATCTTCATTACAACCAAAATCACAAGGTGTACAAGGCCCGCGCCGCGCTATTAAATTCTGGGGAACAAGATTTGGCCGTCAAGGAGTACGCTTTTGCCCTGCAACACAAACAAGATCAGTGCCGGACATTCCTCCGTGAACTCCGCGCCATGCGTCGGCTCGAGCACCCACACATCATCCCGGTCCTCGGCGCGCTCGTGGACGTGCACAGTGGCCACCCTAGCGCCTACCTGGTACAGCCATGGTGTGCACAAGGGGATTTGCAGCAGTGGCTTAGCAAGGCACGCCACCTGGCCACCTCGACTGTGATTGCTGGACTCATGACTCAGCTGCGCACGGCCCTGGCGTTTATGCACAGCAAGGGCTTGGTACACCGAGATGTCAAGCTGAGCAATGTGATGTTGGACGGCTTGGAGGATCAGCCCGTTGTGCGGCTGGGCGACTTTGACATTGCCAAGGCTGTCGCTGAAGCCACCATGTTGCCTTGTACGGCCACCAAGGCGTCAGGCACGGAGGGCTACGTGGCACCCGAGGTGCTATTTGGCCGTGGTCGTGTGGGGGCACGTCCAGCACAGGATGCCTTTATCTTTGGGTGTGTTCTCTACAATACCTACATGTACCCACAGACAGTGCCACCTGCTCAAACACGGAGCGATGAGGTGGTGGATCAATGTAGCTGGAGCATACGAGCGGGAGATGGTATTTGCAGCTTCCCGCACCTAGCGGCTGAAGTCAGTGTCATTTTTTGGCTGGGCTCGTCAGGGTCGGTCGGTTCGAGGCTGATTCTTGTCAAACACTGTTCGTTCTCACGCTGAAACCTTTCGTTTGCAGATGTGCGATTCGACGAGCGAATTGCACAAGGAAACGCGGGCCTTGCTTGCAACAGATCCGAAGCAACGGCCAAGCCTTTTCACTGCTGGCCAGTTGGCGGCACGACCTGTCGCTGGCCCAATTGGACCGGCCATTGATGTTTTGCGCGACGCGCCCGAGCTGATTCCCGAGGTGCGTTGCTTGATGATGCCATGCCCGTCTCAGCAAACAACCTTCATTTGAATTTAATGTGTAACTAGGTGGCTGAACTGCTGCAGCAGCTGAGCACAGACGGGCGAGGGCCAGCACATCTGAGAGTGCAACGGGTCAAGCGCGTAGAAAATCCAGTGTTGTGGGAGCGTTACAGCGCAAAGCGACAGGAAATGTTGCACCGCATCACAAACCAGAAGCACTATGATGAGCTTCAAACGGCCAAGGTGGATGCCCTCTCGGGCCTTCCAGCCTTGCTGCGAGACAGATCCTGTCAAGAGCGCCTGTTGCTGCACGGCATCCGCCCCGATAGATCACTGCGCGACAAAATTGTGCGCCTGGGCCTAGACTATCGCTTTGCCGGTAGCGGCGCCGGCCATCGCTTTGGTCTTGGTGTCTATCAGACCGACCACCCCGGCAAGGTAGGGGTTTTTGCGCAGGTGTTTTCTTTCGCGGCTGCTATTGTGCGCAGCCATGTTTATTGTTCTGATGATCATTTTCTCGTTGTAGAGTCATCAGTATGCCAAGCCGCCTAATGCCAATAATGAGCGGATGCTGATTATCACGCGGGCATTGTTGGGCCACGCCTTTGTCCATCATTCACCCGACTCCAAGGCGTTGGCCCCGCCTCTCTTGCCCCATGCGCCTAACAATGAGCGGTGCGTCGCCCTGCTGTTGGTCAATCATGCATGTTAGCCGTGGCAGAGATCTCTTTTGTCTTGACAACGTGCTTGTCCTTTATAGATACGACTCGGTGATCGCGACGCCGGCTGGAGAATTTCACGAGGTGGTCATGTTCGACAACGATCAAGTCTACCCTGAGCTGGTCGTCTACTACACGGCAGCTTAGATTTACTCAACCATCGACGTTCAACCTCATCCACGGGTGTCGTGCTGTTCATCTGCTCTGAGCATTTGGAGGGGAATACATCTCATCAATCGATTTCTCAAAATCCCTTCGAAATTATGGTCGATTAGCAATAGCAAGGTATCGCGCGGAGCTCAATCATTGCTCGCCCAAAAGGTCTCTTTAAGGAGACTGGACTCATCATCTTCTTCCAGGCAGGCTGCGGCAAATACCTAGTCATGGCTTTGGTATCATGGGCAAATGCCGGCGATGCCAGCATATATCATGAAGCCTCTTGGGGATGGGTGAGGGCTTGGAAGTGTAAAGCCATATCAAGAGAATGAATCGAGTCTTCTGAGTTCTTTTGGGGAGTTGACGCCGTAAATGACCTTTGGAGCCCATGTCCCACCACAGACAGATTTCAACATCTGAGTTACAAGGCATAACTGTCTTCGAGTATTGAAATTGGATTGCTTGCACTAAGCCTCCTCTGCTTTTGCCAAGCAGTTCCCTGCTGGGTTCGCTGCAAATATCGTCGTCTCAGACTGCGTCGCATTGGTCAGCAACAGCAACGAGAGCAAGGACGGGCCATACACACTAGCCAGCAGCAAAGAGGATCACGTCCTCGGTCATCTTTTAAGAGCGATGGTCGGAGGATCGTGCCCATATTTCTACATGCTAACGCCCGGCGTCGCAGTGTGCCAAGCTATAGCTATAGATGTGTTTGTTCGGAATGCGTCGCTCCCATACGCAAACATCAAAATTTCCACACAAAGCGCTTACATTTAAACTTGTTACACCTTTACATCTTCACACATGAGATTAAACTTTTTCACACCTATACACTTTAATTCTACACCAATGACACACGTGCAACAATTTTATCAGATTCCTGGAGTGTGTGTGTGTGTGTGTGTGTGTGTGTGTGTGTGTGTGTGTGTGTGTGTGTGTGTGTGTGTGTGTGTGTGTGTGAAATTTTTTCTTTTTTCTTTTTTCTTTTCTTTTTTTTTTTTTTTCTCTCTCTCTCTCATATTTTTTTTTTCTTGTTTCCAATTGCGTGGTGTTGTTCCGTGCAAAGGTTGAAGCGCAGGGCGGCGCACAGGCCGGCGTGCATGCGTGGCGGTCAGGGTGCCAGACACGTCAAGGTGTTGGACAGGGTTCGGTGTATGTGAGTTGCCGAGAGAGGTACGTTGAGTCAACCTTCGCGCATGCGACGCCTGTTTGCTTGTATAACTTTTGCTTGACCGGTCTGCTTGTCTCGTTTGCAAATTGCCAAAGGTCGACATGCGTGCCCTGACCGACGCTTGTCCCCCCTCGCCCCCTTTCGTATTGCCCAAACAGCGATTGTGAAGCTGCATGGCAGCTTACACGGCGATAAAAGGAAAGAACAGGAAGAACGGAAAAAAAACAGGGGGCAACGCGCGCCCGAGACGCTGAGCAGTTTCCAATTTGGAGCCTGCGTGCTCGCACAATCAGCATGGGGTCGTAAACGGCAGCGGCTGACCCCAAACTCACCGCTTCGCGTTGACGTCAGCTACAAGGGCGACCAGGTATCACAGGTGGTGCCGACGATCATGAAACGCGCATTGACCGCGCTCGCGGCCGCGAGCCTGGTTCTTTTCCTGGCTGTGCCCGGCTGTAGGGCCCTGGACGTGCACGTGCAATCCGACTACAATTATACCGACTCCTGCCTGGACTCTCCCTTGACAATTCACGTCAACTTCAGCGCGTACAACGGCACTCTTCGATTTCCCAACCTCGCGACGACAACGGCTAAACTTACGCTCGTTATTCAAGAAGGCTCGACCACCATCCTTCTGCCCCAACTCACCTCAGCTCAAGGGATAGAGTTTTTCGTCAAAGCAAATGGACTCATTTTCAGTCTTCAGGCCCCCGTGCTTGCTGCCGTCATCGGCAACATTTATTTCGACATTGAAACCTCAAGCGGCTTTGCCGAGCCCGTGGTCTTTCCCAACCTCACGAGCGTGAACGGCAACGTCGAAGCCAACGTTCGAAACGCCATCGTCGACCATCCCCCCCGCTTTCCCGTTCTCTCATCAATCTACGGCAATCTGGTCATCAAATCGGCCGGCACTCGGGCCGCTCTGGGCACCGATGGCCAGGGCCTATCTCTCCTGACTGGGCTTCCCGCGTCTCAAGGTCTGCTGACGCACGCGCCCTCGCCAACATTCATCTCATTCAAAAAGCCTCGCCCACTGACCTTCAATTCTCGCTCATATGCTTTGTGCGCAGCGGCCGCCGTCACCAGCATTGTTGTTACGATTGAAGCGGTGCGCGCAATCGTCTGCCTACCCCGCATGTGCTTTTGATCGTTGAAGCATTTTTTTTGTGTCTTGCAGTCGTGCCACGCAGGTCGCTCTTTTAACATGCAACCCTCCATGTCCTCTCAGAGCTGTTCCGCCGTCATTACTTTGGCCCCCCGGGGATGCTCACATGTCAACAGTCTTCTCGCCTACTCTGCTCTCGGTCGCCTGAACATGTTCATCCGCAACTTGGACATCGACTATGTATGTGGTTTGATTGTCCTTTTGCCCAGGCTAAAACAAGGAGATGAGAAATGGGACCGATGAGAATACAGCATAATGTGACCATGCTGAAGCAGATGCAAAGCAAGCACTCAGAGCAAAGCTGTCAGGCCAAATGCTCTCTCATTCGCAGTCCACACGGATGCACCATTGCCTGCCATTCCAAATAGGTTCAATACAACGCTGCAAGCCCTCCCTTTGTCAACTTGCGCTCAAGCAATGCATGTACGTCCCATCTATTGTCTTGAAGGTCGCTGTTGCCCCATGATGAAGCCTCTCATCGCCCGCATGTGCTGCCAACGCGCATCAGATGCCATTGACTGTCGAGATTATTCAGAGGTGCCCGCAGGCATATTAAATAATCAGACGACCACTGCAGCCTCTTCGACCTCGAGCACATCCACAACGTCAAGCACCTCAAGCACCTCTTCTACATCAAGCACCTCTTCTACCTC
>NW_001865063.1:164466-165771 GCF_000002865.3 Monosiga brevicollis MX1
CTGATTTACCTCATGACTCACACTCGCCCTGACATTGCCACCGCTGTCAGCATGCTGGGCTCCTTTGCCAGCTGCTACACCGTAGAGCATTGGAACGCTGCCAAGCACCTGCTCCGCTATGTCAAGGGCACGAAGGACCTTGGTCTGACTTATCGGTCTGGCCAGCACCTTCGCCTCACGACCTACACTGATGCGAGCTTTGCTCAAGAAACTGGTCGTAAGTCTCGTGAAGGCTGCATTGTCTACCTCGCTGGTGGACCCGTGCAGTGGCGCTCCAAGCTGCAGACGGTCACTGCCACGTCTACTGCTGAAGCCGAGTTTATGGCTGCTTACTCTGCGGCCAGCGAGACTATGTTTGTTGATCATTTGGTTCGTGAACTCTCACACGCCGTCTTCAAGCCCGTGTTGTTCAGTGACAACCAGGCGGCGATCCACATGATTACAAACGGAGCCAACTCTCCGGGCTCCAAGCACATTGCTGTCAAGTATCGCTTTGTGCAAGAGAGGTATGAACGCAACCAGCTCGATGTCCAGTTCTGTGGGACCAAGGACATGGTTGCTGACCTTCTCACCAAGCTGCTCAATGGACCGAGCCATCGTCGTTTGTGTGACATGCTCTTCCGTTCTCAGCTTGAAGGGGAGTATTAGAGGCACAATCTGAGACGGTACACTTTACCACGTTGTGTGTCCTCTGGTACTTGATGTTGTCCCACCTTGTCCCACCTTGTTGTGTAACATCTTGCTGTACCATCTTGGTGTATCATCTTGTTGTGGCATCTGTTGGTCCCAACAGATTGCTGATATCGCTTCCACCTGTCTTCAGTGTGATAGTCCATTCTCTGTCTCCACTGTGTGTGTGTGTTTCCACCTGCTATAAATGGGAGCGATCTCCCTGGATCGGTACCATTTTCCTTCTTGACCTCGGTCGTTCCACTTCCCTCCTTCTGTCTTGTTCTGTCTTGTTCCTTCGCCTTGCTTCAATCCATGTTATCGTATGCACTTCGATTGGTTGGATACCTCTGTGACAATCGCCTTGTCCACACACATTACACTGTACTGGACATATACCTTTAATACCTGATCTACTCAGGTCTCGAGAGGGCGAGGCTGGTCGACCCGGGCCTGTTTCGAACGAGCCTGATCGGTGCAGGCCTTTCTACTCAATCCTGATCGGTGCGGGCCTGATCTGTGTGGGCCTGATTGATACGGGCCTGATCTACTAAGGTCTCGAGAGGGCGACGCTGGTCGACCCGGGCCTGTTCCGAACGAGCCTGATCGGTGCGGACCTGATCTGTGTGGGCCTGA
>NW_001865063.1:165894-167644 GCF_000002865.3 Monosiga brevicollis MX1
TCCTGATCGGTGTGGGCCTGATCTGTGTGGGCCTGATTGATACGGGCCTGATCTACTAGGGTCTCGAGAGGGCGAGGCTGGTCGACCCAGGCCTGTTTCGAACGAGCCTGATCGGGCGAGGCCTTATCTACTCAATCCTGATCAGTGCGGGCCTAATCTGTGTGGGCCTGATTGATACGGGCCTGATCTTTGCAGGTCTCGAGAGGGCGGGGCTGATCTACTCAGGTCTCGAGAGGGCGAGGCTGGTCGACCCGGGCCTGTTCCGAACGAGCCTGATCGGTGCGGACCTGATCTGTGTGGGCCTGATTGATACGGGCCTGATCTACTAGGGTCTCGAGAGGGCGAGGCTGGTCGACCCAGGCCTGTTTCGAACGAGCCTGATCGGGCGAGGCCTTATCTACTCAATCCTGATAATAAATTAGGTGTTTGAACCTCAGAGCTGAAAGCAAAGCTGTGCAACCCCGACATCAAAATCACGACGGCACGCAAAACAACACAAGAGAACAAGACATTTTCATCGGCTCCTATCATGCCGAGGAGTACAAGCGCGAAGAATCACGCACAAGGAAACAAAAATCGTACAAAACGACCAGGTATAACCAGAGATACGGCCATTTTAACCACAAGTCACACAAAAAGGGAGTCACACATATCACAACTACTAGCCATCACAGCACGAACATAAAGAACACCACGGCACGCTCACATCAAACAAGAGACAGCGTCGGGTTGAAAAGGCAACCGACCACAGAAAGAAAAGTCATCATACAAAGGACTTTACACAAACATTCAGCAAAAATACCACACAAATACAGCAAAAATTGAAGCAAAATTAAACAAAAATACAAGTCAAGCCATCAAAAGACCACAACGAAAACCACCTAGGGAGCGACAGGTGCACACAGGGATCCCCACAGAGGGACCCCCGAGGCGGTGCCTACCTACGACGAGCGCAGGCAGACACCGCCAAAGTGGCGCTGGATGTGGTCAGCGTTCATCTGATGGACCAGCGCCGCAAAGCGACCCTTCCACCGAGGAACAAAGGCCTCATCTAGCCCCGGCTGATACACACCACGGGCCTCGGCGCAGCGGGCGAGCTGACCAAGCAGATCCACAAAGGAGGAGGCGAACCCACCGGTTGTCGTCATCGCCGCAGGGACGATCAGAGTTTTTCCATGGTTGAAACCGGTGTAGTAGTCGCGCTTCTCCTTTTCGGCTCGGCGAAGGGCAGCGCCCACCTTGATGCAGGCTTGCGAGGTGGTCGGGGGTTGGGCTGTGCGCACAGTCACGTCAATGCCCAGGTCGGGTAGAGCTGGGCCCAGAGCACCGCCGGGAAAGGGGTTGCGGCAGTGCAGGTCGATGCGGCAGCTCTGACCGTTGGCGTTGTAGCCAGACTTTTCCACCCAGACATGGGAGAGGGTGGCGTACCTGAGCAGGCGGCCCATCTCGTCGCGAAGGGCGTTGTGTCGCTTGATGGGACGGCAGGTCAGCAGGTGCTCGCGGGTTAGTCGCGGCTGAGGTGTCTTGCTGCTGCAAAGCGGGCACTTGTCCGTCGGCTTGACGTTGATGAGTTCATGGAGGCCAAAACCCATCATGGACACGACCGCAATGGCAAAGGTCGTGTCGCTCAAGCGACGCAACTTGTCTCGACCCCGCATGGTCAAGACAGTGCTGACGCCCCACTCGCGTGAGGCCAGATATGCCTGCTGCAGGTCCAGCGCGCACTTGGCCATCAGGTCGTCAAGTGCCG
>NW_001865063.1:167694-172289 GCF_000002865.3 Monosiga brevicollis MX1
ACTGCACCTCTTTCTCTAGGTGACGCTGGATATGAACACCCCATCTGGATCAACTCGCGCGCCAGCACCACCCGTACGTTAACGCACACACACGCACGAATTCAAACCCTCGCCTCACCATGTATGCTGTGTACAAAAATTTGAAATGGCAGGCTCTGTGACGTGCAGCGACTACACCACAATTCCCAACATTGGCGCAGTCAAGCAGGAGTGGCGCCGAGCCCCGGCCCCATCCACTACCGTAGAACCGAGCACCGAGGAGAGCGGCAGCGGCGATGATCTCCTGACAACGCCCGGAAGCACAACTGCTGAGGGCAGTGGCGATGTTGTGCTGACAACTCCTGCCAGCACTACCTCGTCCACTACCACCACCACGGCCTCGACCACCACCACCACCGTCTCTTCCACCACCACCACCGTCTCGACTACCACCACCGTCTCGACTACCACCACCACCGTCTCGACTACCACCACCACCGTCTCGACTACCACCACCGTCTCGACTACCACCACCACGGCCTCAACCACCACCACCGTCTCTTCGACTGCCGAATCTACTACCACCACTGTCGCCACCACCACTACACCATACCCTACCGACAGCAGTGTGGAATTGGACACGACCACACGTGGATTTTTCTCATTCGGCGGCCTGAATCCCTCAGACCTGCAGCCCGGAGAGATGCACTCAATTATTCTGCGGGCACTGAACGAGCGACTGAACGTGTCCCGCAGCCAGTTGACACCCGACATGATCAGGGTGCTCAACATGCGCAAGGGCTCGATCTTGGTCAACTTTAGCGTTACCCCCTCGTCATCTGCGTCACAGGCCGTGTATGCCGCGCTCATCACCGTGCGCCGAAGCGGTGCAATGAGTCGAATGCTCTCCGACCTCGTGGGCAATGTGGTCACTGACATTCGCCTGGAGGACGATACGCTCGGCGCCTGCACCGAGTGCACGCCATATGCTAGCAACGTGACCGAGGCTGAGCTTCAGGCCGCCATCTCCGACTACCGTGCGGCCGTTGCGTCAGACACTACGATCTCGCCAACGACCGGCGAGGATGAGACATCCAGCTCGAAACGAGCCACCAGCTCATCTGACATTGCGCTGATTGTTGTCTTCTCCACCGTCGGCTTGGCCATGGGTGCGGCCTTTGCCTACACATATGTTCACCGTCAATCAGCGCGGGTGGGCCCCGACTCGGACGCTGACCAGGCGGACAGTGCTAGCAATGCCAGCACAAGCCGTGCGTTTTCACGCACACCCGCGGCACCTGCTTCTGGCGCGCCTGCGTCCACCGTGGTTGTGGACATGGCCGGCAATTCCCACGCATAATGGAAGACGCGCCGTTTTTCATGGAACGAACTTTTTTTTTTTTCCTGCCATCTCCACTGTGCTTCTTTGTTTCTTGTTCCTTTCTATTTCCCCTCTCCCCCTTGTTTCTGACTCCCGCCTGACTTGCATGTGCCACACACAAGCATAGGCCCTGACATGGCTTGACCATGTCGGTGAGCCCCACTTGTTTGTCATTGCTATGGCTAGTGCAGGTGTGATTGGCGGCGTTGTTCATAGTCAAGCCACTGTATGTGCAAGTTCTGAGATTTGCATGATTGGAGAGCTTTGAGTGTGCTTTTGAAAGCGCACTCCTCTCCTCATTGCCTCTTCCTTGTCTGTTTAGTGTTTGGGTGCATGCTTTGTGTTGGTCTGCGTGCACTTTTTCTTTTTTTCTTTTTCTTGTTTGAGAGCTTCTTGTTGTCTATAGCTGACTGTTGTTGACCTTTGTTGACCTTTTGTTACCATGCTGAACCATCCATGTTTACCGCACGTTTTTACACCACGGGGTGCGCGTGTGCTGAGTTTCTGTCTCGTATCTGCTGAACGCTGGGGGGTACACCTCTTACGTTGGAGGCCCGTCATGCGCTCGCTACCTGTGTGCGTCCTCTTATTCTGGTCCACTTCTTGCCCTCTGCGTCTCTTTGATGATGCATGAATTGCATTTAGAATGCAAGCGTCCTGTGCTCCAGTCGATTTGCAGATCCTGAATTCTTCCAAATGAATCGGGGCACATTGGTTGCGCGCTGGGGGGAAGAGGGTGTACATCGAGTTTACTCGGCGTACATGTCGACCGGATGGTGACCTCAAGCAAGTGGATACTGCTCGGCGCCCAGTCTCGGAAAGACAAGGACACTCGGGAGACTTGAGCATGAGAGGGCGCATGGGAAAACAACGTTAAAAAACGAGACGAGGAGACTGACATGTCAATCAAATTGCCCCAACCGCTGCCACGTGATCAGGTTTTAGTCGTTCAGGCCGGGCACCCCTGGTTTCTTTTTTCTCGCATGCCATGGGGCGACCGATCGCTGCAGTGCTTGGCGCAGGTGGCGGAGAAGCGATCGTGGCGTCAGATGTCTTTGGCACTCCTCGCTCGCACGCCCCATGAGTCAAGTCTTGAAAAAAAGGGTTGGGGCACAGGCACGCTGGGGGATCGAAATTTCAGCGTTGTAACCGATTTTCGCAAAAGAAGGAGTTTATTCAGCGTCGTATCATGACTGTTTGTCCATAGTGGCTGTTGCGGAACTGTTGTTTGCGCCTGCTAACGTCATGCTCACGCAATGCATACCTACCGACCACATGCTCATGACAATAATCCGCGTGAGTGGGCGGGCATAGATGTCACGCACTTGTCTGTCTCTCTGTGGCTCTCTCTGTGGCTCTCTCTGTCTCTGTGGCTTTCTCTCAAGCTCTCATACAAGGTTTTCCTTCTCTGACGAGGATCTAGTCCACATGTGCAGAAGCTTCGATGCAGTTCCAATCCAAAGGCGCCCTTGTACAACCCATCTCATCATTGCCAATCCAGAGACTTGAAAAGCCAAGGCAAACGCGCTCATGCTCACCGCGCGCCTCGATTGCCACACACACACACAGATCGTTTGTTCAACCAACAGCCCCAAACGTGCAATCCTCGCCCCAACGCACGCCACCCTCAAATAGGCGACTCGTCGATGAGGCCTCCAGCTCCCCTGCCGCTCTCTCGCCGGGCACTATGGCCGCCCATCCAATGCCCCTGATCCGCACAGCCTTAAACCGAGCCAAGGCCCCCATCACGACCGTGCAGCACCGAATACTCCTCAGCTTTGCGCTGATCATGGCCGTGCTGAGCCCCGCCCCGGCCCAGGCCTTCCACCTCAACGTCAGCTCCGACTACACTTATAGCGGCCCCTACATCACAACCGATACCCTTGTGCACGTCGACCTCGCCACTCGAGAACCCGCCACGCTGGCTTTTCCCAACCTCGTCAAAGCCTTTGCCTCGCTGACAATTGTCGTCGCCCGCGGCAACGTCACCATCCTCTTGCCACAACTTGCCGAAACAACTCACAACTTTGAGTCACTGGTGCAGCCACGTGGCCTCATCGCCGACCTCCAAGCCCCGGTCCTTGCCCGCATCGCTGGAAACTTGACCTGTACCATTCATCAATCCCCGGGTTTCGCCCTGGCTCCTCGTTTTCAAGTTTGACCGACATTCAAGGCAACCTCGCCCTGGCCCTTGATCGTACCATCGTGTACGCGGCCCCTCAATTTCCTGTTCTCAATGTCATCAACGGTACCCTCTTCCTCGCCATCACCGGCTCTGGCGCCGCCCTCGGTCAACAAGCCTCACAGGGGCTTGCCATCTGCTCTGACTTGCCTTCGGCCACCTCGGTGTGGATCAACACGCTTTGCCTTTTTATCGACACGGTCAGTCCAATTCATCGCTCTATTTTTTTTTTTTTTTTTTTTTTTTTCTTGTCTACATGTTGTTCTGACTTTTCCAATTTGTTATGAATCGAGTCAAGTCACATCTTGGTGCTTCTTGTGACCTCCTCACTGAGGACCCGTGCCCCCTTGCCCAGGGTGCGTCTGCTGTTATTCCTTTGGCCCCAACTGCGTGCTCACTTGTCGAGAAAGTGGTAGCTCAGCAAGTCGCCGGTCATTTGCGCCTATACTTGCGCCATACCAACATCCAACATGTGTGTCGCCCCGTTCGCCTGAACGCTCTCTAAACACCCATTCAACCAAGCTCACATTCTACCGCCAATGCCCTGCTTTCTCTGTCAGATTGCCTTTGACCCCATAAACCCGCTGTATATCAATGACCACGCCAACACTGCTCGTACGTGTTGTCGACTATCCAGCCTTCAACCAATCCTTGGCTGACACATCCCACGGTGGCTCACATGTACCTACATTGCTGCATTCCTCCTGCGTGTATGCTTCCGATAGAGCGGGTGGAGTGTGAAGACTACCCGGCTTTGCCTTCGCCCCTTCTTGTCATGGGCGAGGGTCCAACCGACTACCCCACCCTTGAGGAGGACAGCGGCAGCGACAGTGGGGACATGGAGCTGACAACCCAGACCACGCCTTCTTTCGCTGGCAGCGGCAGTGGGGACATGGAGCTGACAACCCAGACCAGCACGGAGGATACCCTCACTTCTCCGCCATCCATTTCCACAACCCCCATCTCATCCATCACTGCAACTCGCTCCACAACACCCGCAAGCTTCCCGTCATCGTCAGCAGCCACCACTACAGCCGCCACGGCCACCACTAG
>NW_001865063.1:184232-199434 GCF_000002865.3 Monosiga brevicollis MX1
GTACATCGTCACCTCCGCACCTCTTCACCTCCAACACCTCTTCTACCTCAAGCACATCCAGCACCTCTTCTACCTCCAGTACATCGTCTACCTCCAGCACCTCTTCTACCTCCAACACCTCTTCTACCTCAAGCACATCCAGCACGTCCTCCAGCTCTTCTACCTCAAGCACCTCTTCTACCTCCTTCACATCTTCTACCTCAAGCACCTCTTCTACCTCAAGCACCTCTTCTACATCCAGCACATCCAGCACCTCCTCTACATCCTCCACCTCTTCTACCTCAAGCACCTCTTCTACCTCCAGCACATCCTCCACCTCGAGTACATCCGCTACATCAAGCACCTCTTCTACCTCCAGCAGCTCTTCTACCTCAAGCACATCCAGCACGTCCTCCAGCTCTTCTACCTCAAGCACCTCAAGCACCTCCTTCACATCTTCTACCTCAAGCACCTCTTCCACCTCAAGCACCTCTTCTACATCAAGCACCTCTTCTACCTCCAGTATATCTTCCACCTCCAGCATATCCTCTCTTCCAAGCACCTCTTCCACGTCAAGCAGTCCTTCTAGCACGCTTACAAGGTCCAACAAAAGCTCCAGTGCCAGCGCAAGCACGACGTCTGGTGCCTCTGGTATATCATCGGTCCCCAGTACGTCCTCTGCCTCTAGCAGCCTTTTCACCTCAAGCACATCTGTGAGCCGCAACACCTCTTCGACCTCGTCTACTTTGCCAACCTCCAGCCCCTCTTCAACCTCCGATACCTCGTCTACTGCTAATACTACTGCTAAAATCTCCAGTACCTCGAGCGCCTCTGCCACCTCCAATACATACTCTACTCCCAGCATGTCTTCTGTATCCAACAGCTCCTTGACATCCAGTGCCTCTAAAACCTCTCGCTCAAGCTCCTCCCCCGACCTCTCTACGTTCAGCAGCTCTGCAGCTTCTGATGTCTCTTCTACCTCTAGTGTGACGGGCACAGACTTTGTCTTGAGCACCTCTGCTTCTTCTCACACGAGTTCAACGTCTAGCCGAAGCTCTGCTTCAAGTGCCACTTTGAACGCAACTTTTGCCCCAGGCACTGGCCCCATGGCAAGCACTAGTTCACCTTCAAACGCGAGTTCTTCTTCAATCACTGCACTGAGCTCCAGGAGCAGGTCAACATCGAGCACGGGCCCGACATTGAGCACAGATCCCACCTCCAGGACGACTGCAATTGCCAGCTCTACCACTACCCTCCCTCCAAACTTTTCCAGCACACCCCCGGCTTCACGTTCCAGCTCCAGTCTTGGGGCAAGCTCTACGACAAACGCTCAATCAAGCACTTTATCCGCAACCCGGCCTGGAGCCAGTACGATCGTATCGACCGATCAGACTACGAACCCACCCTCATCTTCAATGAGCACTGTCATGGTAAACCACACTTCCATTGCAACGGCCACTCACAACAACTCGGCTGTTGCCACCTCGGGCCAAAGCAGCACAAATGCTGGAGCTTCGACAACACCGAGTGGTCCGTCTTCGATAGACGACACCTCCTCGGTGGCGCCTACTCAAACTACGTCGGGGCAGCTTGATCCTCCCTCTTCAGAGTCCACTTTAGCTTCTGTCGCCTCCACTGCATCAACTAGCGTGAGCAGTTCCCACTCCTACTCGCCCAGAAATCGGCCAGTTTCAACGGAGGACTTTGGTGCGTTTGCCTGTACTGTCACGCGCGTGTTTTGGCCATACGTGTAGAGCACCCTGTTTCTCACTCTATTTTTTTGCCTTGGCGACCAATTGTATGTGTTTGGATCGATGGCAGGCAATCTGACCACTACAGCCACGACGATACGATCGACTCGAGCTCTTGCATCACCGCCTTCGCAAACAAACAACCCCGGCAGCGTAGCTGCATCAAGCTTAAAAACAATGAGTGCAGGCTCATCGGATCTGATCCTCATCATTGTCCTCATCATCTTGGGCGTCCTTATTGCTGTGCTGCTGTACTATGCCTGGAGCAAACACAAGCGTTCACAACGCATTGGCCCTGTACCTGACTTGGAAGCAGCACCTCAAGCAGACCCAAACTCAGCTTTGAACGCGAGCGCAGCCTTACCCCCAACCGCAACGGTGCCGGCAGCCTCGCCGTCATGCAAGGCTTCCCGGAGCTCCATGGAGACTGTGGCTACAGCCTCGCCCCTGCTGCTAGGGTCACCGCCGAAGCACTCGCTGAGTGGGCCCCTCAGGCCCCCCGTCTCCTTGCCCGCAGTTCTCAATCCGACGACACCCTCTACTGGGACATCTCCGCAGCGCGCCTTTGCTTTGCCGCCCATTGGCCCTTCTTCCAGCTCATCAACCCCGCTGCGTGTTGGCGTTCTTGGTGGGTCTTCTGCATCTGCGACGTTGGCGAGCCCGACACGACTTCCGCCCTTGGCGGGTGCAACTGCGAGCGGCTCGCCCGCACCTTCGGCACTGCAACGTGTGCGGGAATTATCACTGCAGAACAAAGTTTCGCCGCTTCAAGAGGCCCGTCACATGAGCGCCATGCGACGCGGTGTATTGCCAGATCATGATGGGGACGGCACAGACTTTTTGATGGCAAACGTCAGCCGACTCATGCGTTCATCCTCCTCCTCGCGAGCTTGAGAGCAGCCCAGCTCGGGCGCAATCATGTGACTGGTGCTGGCCACGGGCGGAGGTTTGCCTTGGCGCTTGGTTTTTGCATCATTCCGTGTGTCAAATCTGCGTGCCGAACCCCTGTAAATAGTGTCAATACGTGCTCATGTTAGATGGGTGGGTGTTGTGGCGTGTGTTCGAGGAAACGGTGTTTACGCGTGTGCACGCCCGCTGTGTGTGTGTGTGTGTGTTTATCAGTTTGATCCTCCGCTCTGCGAGCGACACATTCTTGCCCCAGCGACCTAGAATTTAGAATCTACAACATTTTTGCGAAAACTAGCCCCTTGACCTTTCACCTTGCTCCTCCACGGCCAACTCTACCATTACCCCCACCCCCTCATCCACACACACACACACACACACATTTGTTCACCTCTCTCTCTCTCTCTCTCTCTCTCTCAAACTCTCTCTCTCTCTCTCAAACTCTCAAACTCTCTCTCTCTCTCTCAAACTCTCTCTCTCTCAAACTCTCTCAAACTCTCTCAAACTCTCTCAAACTCTCTCAAACTCTCTCTCTCTCAAACTCTCTCAAACTCTCTCAAACTCTCTCAAACTCTCTCAAACTCTCTCAAACTCTCTCAAACTCTCTCAAACTCTCTCAAACGCACACACGCGCGTGCATTTTTGTCTGACAAAAAGAGACCAGCGCGATGGCGGACGGTTTACAGTTGAACCTGAACATCGCGACCTCGTCCCCGAGCAGTAAAACGGCAGCCGGCGGTGGACGACAGCGGTTTTCGTCGCGGGAGCGTTTTGAGCATCGTCGGCAGGTATGATTGGTTGTGGACGGGCGAGAGCCTCGGCCTCGGTGTGGGAAGGTAGACTAAGATATAACTCGCGAGACGGAAGAGGTCGGCTGGCCACGTGGTGGCAATGACAAGGCTCGTGTTGCGTCGCGCCGCTGTGCGCTCCTTTCGCCTCATCTCCAATGACCTCGACGCAATAGAAAAACAAAGGCGGTTCTGGTCAGGGCCAGGGTGGCGAAGGTCAGCGCGGTCAGCGGCGGCCAGCAGCAGCGCCGACGGAACCATCTCGACCACATTCTGACAAGCGTGGTTCAAGTGGTTCGCGGCCAGCAGCTTCGCTCGACAAATCCGGCAGTGCTGGTCCTCATGCAGCGCGTGTCAATGGCGCTGCACCAGACAAGACAGAGCGAGCCAAGCCTGCAGCGCCGTCCAGCAAGTCCTCAAGCCAGACACCGTCTGCGTCAGGACCATCAACACACCAACATCAGCGCGGCAAGACCTCAATGCTCTTTGGCAAGAACGACGATCCCACGCCCGGAGCCAAAGCACCCAAAACAGTTGGCAAGCGCAACACGCGTGAGGTCAAGGTCATGACGGCTCTTTCATTTGAGGATCTGAACATTGCAGACCGCCTGCGCGAGACTCTGCAAACCATGAACCTGAATCGCTTGACGCTACCCCAACAGCATGCCACGCCGCTTCTGCTGCAGCACTGTGATGTCATGCTTAAATCCCCCACGGGTACGGGCAAGACGCTTGCGTACGCCATCCCGATTGTCCAGGATCTGCAGGGTCTTCAACACAAGGTCCGTGCTCTTGCTCATCACCCCTGCCCCACCCCTCACACTTAAACACTGCATGGGCTCGCTTAGCGATCTGGAGGGATTTGCTTCGCTCACACCGCTCCACTGGTGTTGCCCGTGTGTCCAGGTCGAGCGCAGTGATGGCCCTTTGGCCATAGTTCTCACCCCAACCCGCGAGTTGGCTCAGCAGTCGCTGGTATGTTATCCTTCTTTCTTTCTTTCTTTTTTCTTTCTTTCTTTCTTTTTGGACGCACGATACATACCCTGTCCCGAGCGCCCAAACCCCTCTGAGACTTTCGTCGTTCTTGCAACTGCTTGAATGTAGGAGGTCATCCAGCAATTGCTCAAGAGCTTCAACTGGATTGTCCCTGGTGCCATTACTGGTGGCGAAAAGAAAAAGGCCGAGAAGGCTCGACTGCGGAAAGGTGGGCCACCACACCTCATCAGCCGCCCTGCTTGCCTTGCCCCCGTTGGCCATGGCCCCACACGCTTTCTGATGTTTGAGTGGTGTGCACCCATCCTGGGACAATTGGGTGGTGCATGTCCGCGTTAGGTATCAACATTCTGGTCGCCACGCCAGGTCGTATGATGGACCATATCCGCACTACCAAGGCGCTACAACTCAAGTCTGTGCGCTGGCTCATTCTTGACGAAGCCGATCGGTACGTACATGATACCTTTGCATCGAGCCAGCGCCTCTGCTTTTTTCCCGGCTACATTAGAGTGGGTTTTAGCAGGTGGGTCTCTGGCACCTGTTCACCCACGGGGTGCGTGCGTGTTTGCGTGTGGTAGGCTGCTTGACAGTGGTTTTGAGCAGACAGTCAAAGATATTGTCGGCGCTCTCAATCAGGCGCGAGCCAAGACGAACAAGGCCATGCGCCGCACCAATGCCCTGGTTTCTGCAACGCTGACCCCCAAAGTCTTGCGTCTAGCCAAAGTAGGGACACTTTGTTTCAACCTGCATGTTGCAGCCTGCATGTTTCTCTGGTCCATGCAGGATTTATGCGCCCCTTTGGAAACCCATGGCGATAGGACATTACGACCGATACGTATTTCGTGGACACTACCAGCGAGACCGAAGCCAAGCGGGTCTACAAGCTCAAAAACCTGTCTGCACCCGAGCTGACTGAGGAGTCTGATGACAAGGACAAACCCGAGGACGAATCGAAAACAGCCCCCAAAGCATCAACCGCGGAGCCCAAGGCGCCGGCGTCCCAAGTGTCGACTGTGGCCGAGGTGGATGAAGCCGACGTGATCATGGGTGCTGGCGATGACGCGGAAGCCCGTGTCTACATCTCGACCAAGCTGACCCAGTACTACACTGTGGTGCCACCCAAGGTGTGCATGCCTTAGAATGATTGCTCCTGCTTGGCAATGCGGCCTATTCATGATGCTTCTTGCACATCTTGTCTTTGCCGCAGCTTCGACTGGTGGCCATGCTGGCATATCTACGCAAAACCTGCATCAAGAATAAGGTCGGGTCTGACCTGGCAACACTGCCATGGGCTGTTGCTTTTGAGTTCCCTTTTGTTCTGATGCTTGTGCTTGGCCTACGGATGGTCGAGCTGCTTTCCTCGACAAAGCTTTAAGCACCTCATTATGTTTGATGTCGATTCATATTGGTTGGATTCAGGCGTTGGTCTTTGTGCAGAGTCGCGATGAAGCCGCATTCTATGCCGAGCTTTTTACCAAGCTCCAGGTAACGCTCGTGAGCGGGCCCAACGAGCAGGCCATTGGCCGTTTCTGTGGTAGATTAATGCTCATACTGCCGCTTTGCCGACTTGATTCTGCAGCAACCAAAGGAGGGCGCTGGTTTCTCCGCAGACCGGATTCTGACCGGCGTGGAGCTGTACTTTTTGCACGGTGGCATGGAGCAAAAGGATCGTACGGCTTCTTACCGAGCCTTTTGCAAGGTCTGTCCCATTGCTACCGGCTTGTCTTGTTTGGATTTCGCCCCTGTGCCCACTCGGCCTGTGGGGGCGCTCGCTAGTGATCTTGGGTCGCTGTTGTTGTTGTTGTTTTCAAAATGAATGTTCTCATTCCCAAACATGCGTTGGATGACCAGGCAACACATGGCGCACTAATTTGCACCGACGTGGCGGCACGTGGCTTGGACATTCCCCGAGTGAGTTGCGGGACGCGCCCGCCAACTCTGGCGGTGTAGACTTGGTGCACAGCGTGCTCACTGTGCTTTTTGCACTGTAGGTGAGCGGCGTGCTACAGACGTCGTGTGCTCCTACGGTAGCCGATCATGTTCACCGTGTGGGTCGTACTGCTCGGTATGTTTCTGAATCTTCCGGCGTGGCGACTATCTCTTGCGACCAGCAGACTGCTCTAATGACGCTACATTATCTACCCGTCCTGGGTCTGGTGCAGTTTGGAGGCGGGCGGTGAGGCAACTTTGTTTGTGCTTCCAACCGAGCTCGAGTACCTGCAGGTACTTGAGAAGGAGCAGCTGAGGTGTGTAGGCCTTGCAAGGGCGTCATGTTCTTGTGGTTTGCAGGTCCTCGCTTGGCGGGGCTGTTGAGTCCTCGCTTGGCGGGGCTCTTGAGTCTTGTCTTTTCTCGGAGATCCTCGGGGAATCATTCTTGTGACTTGTGACTGTGTAGCTTAACGGCATTGGATGTGATGGACCTGCTGACGTCTTTGACGCTACACCGTGGCGATCGAGATGTGACCAAGCAAGTGGCGTCGCGAGTGCAAATGGCCTGTGAAGAGAATACGACACAAGAAGCCATGCATACCCGTGCTGTGGCCGCGTTCACGGCTTATGTTCGGTACGATTGATGTCTGTGAGCCGTACTGTCAACAGGGGTTGCATTTTGCCTTATTTGGGCCGCTTGTGTGTGCGTAGAGCGTATGCGACATACCCTAGCGCCATGAAGGGGATTTTCCACGTCAAGCACCTGCATTTAGGTCATTTGGCCAAGTCATTTGCGCTGCGCGAGGCGCCGCAGGGCTTGCAGGGGGCAGGGGGCAAGGGTGCTAGCAAAGCAGCACAGGCAAAGAAGAGCAAGCTGACTGCCAAGCAAAAGATGATGCAAAACGCCAAGCGCGTGACCGCTGCGGCGAGCGATGAATTCTCTGGAGGTTTTGCTGGCGCGGGTGCTCGCGCCCCGAAGCGACGTCGTGGCATGGGGCAATAAGTGCCAGCAGGTGCTTGGAAACGTGGTTTCTCTGTGTGATGTTGGTGTTTGCGTGGGGCAGCACGTCTGTGACGGGCCCGTGTAGGTAAAGCACAGAGGGTCGGGATGAATTTGAATTGCGGTGCTTCCACTTCATCCCTACAGATTAATTGATTTCAATCTGTACAAGTTGTGATCCAAGCGCGTTCCATCACGCGCAAACAACTCTTGCGATCAACTGGAGTGAATTGTTTGGTCTTTGTTCCTTGGAGCTCAAGGCATGGCACCCAGCGAGCCAGCTGCGCCAGATCGTTCGTGGCATTGCCAAAACCAACAAAATGTAAGGACCCGATGGCGCAGATGCGTTTAGTGCTGAAGAGCGAATTTGATTTCCGTCTCTTGGCAGATGCACTTGAAGAGTGCTGAAAAACAGATTGAGACATGTAGAAGAGGGTGGCAACAAAGACAGCGACTGGTGCATGCATCGGCACAAGCGGCACGAACCCCGTAGGAACGAGCATCGTCGATACACAAAACGCAGCCACCCCTCTGAAATTTGAAAAAAAATCCGGATCGAGCTGTAATTGCACGATTATTGTTTGGGTCGAAATATGCAATGGCGCCCAACGGTCAAGGAATCAGGGAGGTGTCACTGGGCGGGCTTGAGCCACAGCACAGCCTCGTACACGGTCTAATAAGCAGCAAAAAGCCCTCTTCCTCCTTTTCCAATCAATAACAAAACTCGGGCTCAACATTTAAATTTGCACACACACACACACACACACTTGAAAAAAAATTAATAATTTTTTTATTAATTATTAATGAAGAAGTGTGTAAATTTAAATCAAATTTAAATTTGGCAGGGTTCTTTACTGGTGTTTGCTCGTAGGGGCGGTGACGGTGGCAACGGCGGCGGCGGGAGCGTGTGTAGAGGTGGAGGCGGAGGCGGATGCACGTTGTTGGCAGTGGGGGTGCACTCGGGTGGGCGGTTGCTCGCCGACGTTTTGCTGGGCACTATGGCGCACGATGGGGCTGAGGCTGAGGCTGCGGCGATCGACCTTGAGACGATGGGACGCATGGAGCTAGAGCCTTGGGAAAGCGTTCAGCAGCGGCTGGACTCGATCCGAGCGCGGGCACACCGGCAAATTCACCTTGATGGCAAGCTAGAGGATGCTCTGAAGGGACTCACGGGTGTAATGGCGGAGCGCAACGCCTCAATCTGTGCTTGGGGCTCACGCGTGGTGGCCAACTATGCGCGAGTGGATGGTAAGTGCTGCCGTGCACCAGAGTGGAGGCCTCAGCTCGTAGCTTTTGCAAGGCTGCAAGGAGTTATTTTCTCTCTTTGATGATGCTCATGCCCTCTCCGCCCCCACCTGTATGCCGCCATGATGGGTGACTTGGCCGGACTCGATCTAGCTGAAGCTCGAGACCTCGTTCTCGAGCTGGGCAGCTTGCCAGCCGTTATCACCGTGATGCTTCGACATGCCAGCGCCGCTGATCTCGCCAAAGATGGCCTCACGGCACTACTGTATCTGTGTGACACTGGTACGCCTGTGGCTAATTGGTTTCCGGGTCAGACGCCACCGACAACGCGCTCACTGACTCGATTTCACCCCTCTTCTCAGAGAGTGTCTGCGCCGAAGCTACGGACAATGGCGTTTTCCAAACAAGCTTGGCAGCATGCGACAACTTTGATACGCGTGCCCCAATTCAGGAGCTGGCCGCTCGCACCCTCGCCAAGGTGGCCACTCATGGTGAGCAAGCTAACGCTCCACCGGGGCGTGACCTTTGCCGTTGTCCCTCATCTCTGCCGAATTTGTGCCGGTCCTTCACAGAGAGGGGCGCTCAAGCCTTGGTGGAAGCTGGCATTTTACCTCGCCTTGTGCTGCGTTTGCAAGAGTTTATGGATGTACCGGCCACCATCATCGGGTGCTTGGAATGTTTTGGCGCCGCTGCCCGAACACTCGGTAGGCTCCCGCCAGCTTCCAATTCCCATGTCAATCTATTTTGCTCGGGCTTCGGGCTCTCATCATGCACCCATTTACGCTCTAGCCGAGGCGCGACTGCAATTGTGCATGAAAGAGATGGTATCTCTCTCCTCCAGTTTATTTGAAAAATACGAGCGAGACCCCTTGGTCCTCGCCGCTCTCTCCCGAGCACTTGCTGGCGTAGCCACTGCATGTACGCCCTGCCCGCCTACCCCCTACTCAACCCCAATCGATCCTGCTTGGTGGTTTGCCTCATATCCTAACCCGCCTGCTTCGTTGCCAGTTGAGTTTCGTCAGCTGGTGGCGCGCTCGTCCATGGCCATTCCGTTTGTGCATGCCTTTCACAAGCACGCCAAGCATTCCGAGGTAGCATACCAAGGCTCCGAGCTGGTGGCACGACTCGCCCGCAACCCTGCCGTGCGGTGCGTGCTTGTCGATCGACATCTAAGAAGAATCCCCTTTCTGATTGCCCGTTCGCCGTTGACTGAGGTTTCGGTTGTTCTGTGCCAACGCAGTTTGCTCATGCAAGGACAAGGCGTCTTCCAAACGCTCATGAACATTATGAAGTACCATCGCGGTTGGTCATTCGTTTTGGCAAAGCGTGATGATGCACTAGTGACCCAGGCGTTGGATCTCAGGTTTCTGAGGCCTCACGTGACTCGTATGCGGCTCAGATGATTCAAATATTGTGCTCTTCGCGTGCTGGTCACTGGTCGAGCTCTCGAGCGACGATAAAACTGACGGCGAGGAATCACTCGATCGTGCAGGTGTGCTGCGCGTCATGCATGCTCGACCTTGGTGGGGCCCTGCACATTGGCGAGGTGTGCTCATAAAGTGCCCTCTGTGTGGGATTCCATCTGCTTACTCAACAGACGAACATGGCAAGACCTTGTTACATCGCGTGACCGATTGTATTCTGGATAGCCTGGCCCGACACCGAAAAACGGCAAGCGTACAACGTTACGGCACCAAGGCGCTGGAAAACTTGGCACAGCGCGACGGTGAGAATCACTGCCGCTCTGTTTTTCTCCTTCAAAAGCATGTTATGTTTGAACATGAGCTTGAATACATTCATTCTTGCCCTCATTCGTGCAATCGTTACCAGATAAGTTGCGCATCTATATTGCCCAAGCCAACGGGATCCAAATTGTCATGCTAGGACTTCGTGCACATCTAGACAACGCCCACGTTTTGTCCAATGCCTTCCATTGCCTGGCAGTCATTGCACACGAGGGTAAGGCTCGAGCCAAAGGCTTGCCCTTGGAGTCGTCACTCACTGACATGGGCTTGTCTGTTTTTGCGATCTTGTCTCTGACGATAGACTCGGCCATGCATATCCACATTATCCAGATGCGTGGTGCTGAGGTGGTCGTTTCAGCCATGCGACGACACCCCGACGTAAGAGCTGTGGCTGCCATCTCTCGAGAGTCTGGTTTCTCTTTGGGGCACGCGTGGGGCCTGGTCACCCCTAACTTAACGACATGGCTCATTCATTTTATTGCCCGGGCTCGCCTTCCACCTTGCTTAGAACGAGGGTGTAGCCTTCAACGCTGCGAGGCTGCTGACCAATCTGGCCATGCAAGGTATGTTACTCAGCAACCACTGTTTTGAAAAGGTTTGATATACCTTAGGTTGAGTACCGTCCTCGATTTGTGGTGCACATGACAGACCTTTGCCGCGCGGAGGCTGTTCGACAAGGATGCCTCGATTTTGTGCTAAATGCTCTGGAGAAGCACGGAAGTTCCGCCGACATGGCATTTTATGGCTTGCGGTGCTTGGATAATCTTGCCATGCACGGTTGGTGCTCTTTTGTCCAGCCAAGAAAAAGGCGTCCACTCACAACACTTTTCTCTCAGCCGGGACTCGAGATAAGTGCTGGATCGTGACGCGAGGCCTCATCCACGTGTGGTTTTTCTGTCTTTCGATAGACGCTGTGCGCGCACGGCTGCAAAGCCCGGTTACAAAGAAGCTGATCGTGGGAGTATTAGTACATTTTGAAGATGATGCCGATGTTCAGCTTGCTGGGTGTCGATTGATTGAGCGCCTGGCGTTTAACGGTGAGAACTTCACGTGACTGCATCAAATTTTCGGCCGCGTGCGTGTTTTTCACAGGTCATTCAAAACCTTCTGCCCGTGCTATCAGAGACTTCCAAGCCGGTGGCTGATAAAAGCGGAGTGGTTTGTGTGGTGCGTGGTCTGTTGAACCACGCCGAGGAAGAAGACCTTCTTGAAACGGCTACCATGGCCTTGACAAGCTTATTGCTTCACGGTACGTGTGTCATGAACCTGCAAAGACAACGTATGCATGCGCTCGACTGGTCGTCACCACTCGACGGTGTCTGAGTGTCTGACATCACTCGCCGCACCATGTAGCGGCCAATCGCGAGACGTTGCTCAGCATGGGCAAGCTGGATCTACTCTGGCAGTGTTTGGCTCGAGCACACAACACCACGACGGACCTGGCTGTTGCCAGCATTGTCAATGCTTTGGCTTATGGAAACGGTGAGCGTCGCTCTTGGAATGTCCAAAAGCTTGCTATCGCGCAGCTAATCTCGGGGCTGCTCCTACCCAGACTCGGCAACGGGTGAACTCTTGGAGCTTCAGGCGGCAGAGCATCTGATTGCTCGGGCTCGCAGCACTTCCAACTACCAGCAAGCGGCTGTGGTTCTTGCTGCGCTTCGCAACTTGTCGTCCCACCTCGGTAACCTCGGCCCCCGCTCGAAGCTGTCGATGCTTGCGCTATGAAAAGTGCGGCTGCATCACCATGGACTGATGATAGCTCATGTATTCACATCATGTCTCGGGATGTTGATGCGCGTCTTGGATCACTAGAGCCACATCGGCGGGCAGTTGTAAATGCCAACGCAATTGAATTCGCGCTTGACATCATGCAGCGCTGGAACGGGGACGAGAACATGTCCTTTTACGCTCTGGCGCTCATCAACAACCTTTGCCGATTGCGCGGTAAGGTGTTGAGTGGGATCGAAACTCTCAATGTGTTTGCCGCCCTGAAGGTTTATTTTATGTTCTGCTCAATTGTGTGCGCATATACTTGACGCAGATGTGGCGCATGCGGCTGTGAAAACCCGCTTGCCAGCCTTCGTATTGGCCGTGTTGGAGCACGGGGACCATGACTCACGGTCGTACCGTGCCGCGTCGGAGTTGTTGGGACGCTTGCCAGAGCTCACAAAGAAGCAGCGACGGGATAGCTTGCGTGAGGCATCAGTCATCGTCCGGGCAGGGCGCTTGTCACCTGACACACAACTCATTTTGATCGAGGACGTGGATGAGGAAGTTGAGAGCAGCAATGACGATTCATTTCGCACTTGGGCATCTGAGGACGACGGCAAGGACGGCATTGAGGCACCGCTCTCGGATCGAGCCACAGCCGACTTGGCCCAGCTGCAGCTGGGGGAGCAGTTTGAGTTTGGCTTGCCCTCAACATCTCGGCCTCACCGTGACTCACTCACGTCGAACCATGGTTTGGAGCGCCCGACCCAGTCAAATGGAAACGTGCAGGAGCAGAAGCGTGTGACTCCGACGACCCCTGCTGGAGCAGCGACCATGCCGTCACGGATCATCGAGGAGAACATTGCGGAGGAGAGCCAGCCCTATCGCGTGCATCATGCTGCGCTAAGCGATGCTGGCAACAAGAAATCGCATCCAAACACGCGGCCCACATCCTCATCCTCAAGCCGTATGTAATGTCCACGCGTGCGAAGCACGCCTACATGAAAGCATTTTCCAAAGGAAAAAATTAAAAGATGAATGATGGTAATTGATTCGAAATTTTGAAAGAACGGGGCATGCGCGCGCTCTCATGTGTGGCAATATTATAATCATGATAAAAAAAAAAAAGAGGTCAATTAAAAGCTTGGAGCAGATGTGACAACCACTGGGAGCGTGAGTGTCGCAGAGAAACGCAAAGCGTGGCTGATGAAGCACGATGACCCCTCACTTTGCCCGGCAAAGCGCTTGAGGAGGCGGGCGTGTGGGGATTTTGTTTTGTTGAAAGCTGACAGCCGCAAACGCCGCCAGGTCGTCTTCTGTGAGGTCGGTTTCGGCCGAGTAGATGGTCTGTGAGTCCTTGAGAGCAACGGGCTCTAGAGAGCAAGACACAAACACCAAAGAAGAAACCATGAGGGGGACAGGGCCATGAGGGGAAGTGAGCGCTCGTTGGGATTGTCGACCAGAACGACGTAAAGAGTGAATTTCAACTTTGTTTCGAGGCAACAGACCTGACAAGGAAGGGTTCTGGCGCGCACGTTGAATGAGTGCTTCTAGCGCTGCATCGAAAGCGGGACCAGTTGCTCTCTGATGACCGGCGTTTGTGGATGAAGGCTTTCCAAAGACGCCACCACTCATGGGTTTGGAGCTCTGTCCAAAAGCACCGCCAGAGGTTTGACCAAAGCCCTGCTTGGAGTTGGACCCTTGAGCTACGAAGCCATTGTTATTGCCAGATTGACCAAACGTGCCACCCGACGGAGCGCCTTTGGTACTTTGACCAAATACGCCGCTGCCAACACCACCAGAGCCTGTTCCAGTATTTCCAAACACGCCGCCGCTACTGCCACTGGGATTCGGCGTAGCTTGACCAAACACACCACCAACAGACCCGTTGCCTCCCTTGCCACCCGGCTTGGCACTTTGACCAAAAACACTGCCGCTACCACCAGCATTATTTTGACCAAACACGCCATTGTTGCCACTTGGTTGGGCACTCTGACCGAAAACACTGCCGCTGCCGCCGCCACTACTTTGACCAAAGACGCCATTGTTGCCACCTTGTTTGGCGCTTTGACCAAAAGCTCCACTGCCGCTGCCGCCTGATCCGGTGGCGGACTGGCCAAAAAGACCACCGCCACCTGGCTTGGCACTTTGGCCGAAAGCACCCCCGCCTCCGGGCCTTGCGGCTTGGCCAAAGAGACCACCGCCGCCACCACTTGGTTTTGGGCTCTGGGCAAAGGCCCCGCCTCCGGGACTTGCGGCTTGGCCAAAGACACCGCCGCCACTTGACTTGGCACTTTGGCCAAAAACGCTACCGCCTCCGGAACTTGTAGCTTGGCCAAAGAGACCGCCACCGCCACCACTCGGTTTCGGGCTCTGGGCAAAGGCCCCGCCTCCAGGACTTGCAGCTTGGCCAAAGAGACCACCACCAGTCCCAGCTCCGCTTTGCCCAAAAGTGGTACCTGCGCCCATTCCCGAATTAACATTGCCCCCACCAAAAATGCCGCTGCCTTGATTACCAGCTCCGGCCCGGGCGAATCCCGAAGAGGTACCTGCGTGTTGCCCAAAGCCGCTTTGGCCAAAGGTGGATGAGCCTGCTTGTTGCCCAAAGGTGGCCTGAGGCTGCTGCCCAAAGGTGGCCTGTTGGCCAAAGGTGGCCTGTTGTCCAAAGGTGGCCCCGGCGGCGCCGCCTGTGGGATGGACGTTCCGACATTTGGCACCAAAGCGGCACTTTCCCTGCAGAAAGTAATTGCACACCTGCTGTGCCATGGTGATGATGGCCTCACGCCCACCCCACCCAACAGCAACGAGCCACTCTCATCCAGCAAACTCCAACCTATATTCATCCAAGGTCAACGTCGTCGATGGCGCTCACTGGTGGCGCTGACCGGTGGCGCTGTCCGTCGTCGTCCCCGCCCAAAAAAAAAAAAAAATAGAAAACGTTGCTCCTCAAAAAAAAAATTGAAATCTCTCTCTCTTTCGAATCTCTCAAATCTCTCTCAAATCTCTTAAGCTCTCTCTCTCTCTCTCTCTCTCTCTCTCTCTCTCTCTCTCTCTCTCTCTCAAACTCTCTCTCTCTCTCTCTCTCTCTCTCTCAAACTCTCTCTCTCTCAAACTCTCTCTCTCTCTCTCTCTCTCTCTCTCTCTCTCTCTCTCTCT